>NW_027269467.1:0-32399 GCF_023055355.1 Agelaius tricolor | reverse complement strand
TTGTCTCTTATCTCTTGTCTCTTGGCTCTTACTTTTCTATGCTCTTACCCCTTTTACTCTCTTGCCCTTTTACTCTCTCACCCCTCTCATCCTCTCTACCCCTCTCTCCTCTCAGTCCTGCTCTGAGCTGTGCCTGGCAGCTCCCAGCAGGGCCCTGCACCCAGGCCCTCTGCAATAATCCCCAAATCCCAAAGGCCCCTGCACGTGGCCCTTTGCAAAAAACCCCAAACCCCAAAAGGCCCCTGCCCCCAGCCCCTTTGCAATAAAACCCCAAACCCCAAAAGGCCCCTGCACTTGGCCCTTTGCAATAAACCCCAAACTCCACGACCCGCCTGCAGAGATCTCTCATCTCCATCCATCCCGACCGTGCTACCCCCATCAATCCCACACCCGGGGTGTCCCCAGGGTGTCCCCAGGGTGTCCCCAGGGTGTCCCCTGCCCCACCTGGTCTCGTCGATGCACACGGCCTCGAGCAGGGAGGCCGCGTACTCCAAGTTGCGCTTCAGCTCCTCCACGCTCACCTCGCCCGCCTCGAGCTGCTTGACCAGGAAACGGAGCCTGGGGGGCACGGGGGGCACCCCCCGGAACGGGGGCACAGGGTTAGGGACAGCAGGGGACAGCAGGGACAGGGGGCACCCCTGGAATGAGGGGGGCAGGGTTAGGGACCCCCAGAATGGGGGAGACAGGGGGGGACAGCAGGGACCCCTGGCAGTGGGGGGGACAGAGGGTTAGAGACACCCAGGGACAGCCCCAGGAAGGGACAGTGGGTTAGGGGACACCCAGGGACAGTGGGGACCCCAGCACGGTGGGGGACAGGGACACCCCAGGACAGCCCTGGGGGGGACAGGGGGTTAGGGACACCTGGGGACAGATGGGACCCCTGGCACGGGGGGGGTACAGAGGGTTAGGGACACCCTGCAATAGCCCAGGGAGGGGACAGCAGGTTAGGGACACTCGGGGACAGAGGGGCCAGCCCCCAGGTTGGGGACAGCGTGTTAGAGACTCCCAGGGTGGCATTGACCCCCCAGGAGAGCAGGGACAGCCCCCCCAGGCTGGGGACACGAGGGGGTCACAGGAAGGGGACAGGGAATTGGGGGAGTCCTGTCTGGGGAGTGCCACCCCCCACAGCATCGGTGGCACCGTGACGTGGGGTGGCACAGGTGGCACAGGTGGCACAGGGGGGGGGGCCCAGGGTGGTGACAGCGTGGGGACAGGGGCGCTGCCACCCTGCCAGCACAAGGACACGGCTGTGGCCGCCGCGGTCACCGGAGCCACGCGCTGGGGAGGGGCCACCACGTCCCCCCCCCCCCCCGGTCACGGCGACAGTGACGGTGACAGTGACAGTGACAGCGAGGGGGGCCGGGGGGGAGCGGGGGGGGCACAGACGTCACCAGCGCTGCCGTGACCTTGGGGGACAGCGATTGTCACCTTTCCCGTGCATGGCGGCCACCCCCGTGGGGACCCTCAGGGACCCCCCCTTGGGGACGGCCACCTCCTGGGCCCCCCGCCTTGGTGACCCCCGTGTCACTCGTGGGGACAAGGGGACGAGGGTCGGGCTGTGCCACCCTGCCGGGTGCCACCCCCGGGCCACCTGCCACCACCGTGTCCCCTGCTGGTGACCCCCATGTCCCCAGGGCCACCCCACGGGTGACAGGGTGGCCTCAGGGACCCCAGGACTGTCACCCCTGGGAAATGGGGTGGGGGGGACACCGGGGGGGCTCAGGAGGGGACAGCCCCGACTTTGGGGACACACGGTCACCCACCTGTGGGAGCAACACGTGGGGGACACGCGTGTGACACCCCGCGAGTGCCACAACCCCCCCTGCACGCACGTGTGTGTGTGACACCCCCACAGTGTCAGTGTCACCCCCACAGTGTCACCCCGTGTCCCCAGGGGCGCCCAGGTGCGTCACACGCGGCCCAGGTGTGTCCCACGCGTGTGCCCCGCCCCGCCTGTGCCCTCCCCGTGTCCCACACGTGTCCCCACGCGTGTCCCCACGCACGTGGTGCCCCCCCGGGCCGCCCCCGCCCCACGGGGACCCCCCCCCCCCCGGGCGCCGCACGTGCCGCAGGTGGGCGCGGGGCACGTGAGCGCCTGGCACAGGTGAGGGGGTGGCACCCCCCCCCCATCGGTGACACGGAGGTGGCACCTGCGGCACCTGCGCTGTCCCCGCAGGCTTGGGGACACCCCGGGCTCGCTGTCACCCCGCGGTGACACCCCCAGAGCGCCACACGAGGGGAGGGGACCCCCAAGTCTGACCCCAAGGGGGTCCCAAAGGAGGGGGACACCCCAGGGGTCCTTGGGGACGGCCCCAGGGTCCCAGGGGCCTTTTTAGGGGTGGGGGTCTTAGAGGGGGGAGGGGGTCCCCAGAGTGGGGGGTCAGGGGTTGGTTGGGGTGGGATCCTCGGATGGGGCACGGGTCCCGGCTTGGGGGTCCCGGTTCGGGGGTCCCGGCTTGGGGGGTCCCGGCTTGGGGGTCCCGGTTTGGGGTTTGGGGGTCCCAGTTTGGGGTTTGGAGGTTTGGGGGTCCTGGTTTGAGGTTTGGGGGTCCCGGTTTGGGGTTTGGAGGTCCCAGTTTGGGTCTGAGGGGTCCTGGTTTGGGGGCCCCAGTTTGGGGTTTAAGGGTCCCAATTTAGGGTCTAAAAGTCCCGATTTGGGGGTCCCAGTTTGGAGTTTAAGGGGTCCCGGTTTGGGGGTTCTAGTTTGCGGTTTCAGGGTCCCGGTTTGGGGGTCCAAGTTTGGGGTTTGGGGGTCCCAGTTTGGGGTTTGGGGGTCCCAGTTTGGGGGGTGTCTCTCTCCGGGTTTGGGGTCTCTCTCTTTGGGGTGTCTCTCTCCGGGTTTGGGGTCTCTCTTTGGGGCGGGGGGTCCCGCGGCCGGGGGGTCACTCACAGCGCCCGCAGCTTGACCCAGACCTTCCTGCCGGGCACGGCCCTGGCGTCCAGCGGGGGACGGGCACCCCCCGGCCGCGTCCAGCGCCGGCCGCTCCCGCTCCAGCCCCGGGAGGCTCCGCGGCGGCTCCATCGCCCCTGGGCACCGGCGGCGCGGCTCAGCCCGGCCCGGCTCCCTCCGGCAGCCGCGGCTCCTTCCCGGTCCCTCCCGGTCCCTCCGGTAGCCCCCGGTCCCTCCCGGAGCCCCCCCGGTCCCTCCCGGAGCCCCCCGCGCCTCCCCCGGCCCCGGCTCCCGGTCCCTCCCGCACCCCCGGAGCCCCCGCGGCCCCGGCGGCTCCCCCGGCCCCGGTTGCCGGTGGCTCCTGCGGGCCCCGGTAGCGGCCGCAGCCCCGGCGGGCGCCCCCCCCGCCCCGGCCTCCCCCCGCCCCCCGGTAGCCGGCGGCTGCGCAGGCAGCACCGGAGCCAAGATGGATCCGGGCACCGGGGGTGGGAGCACCGGCAGGGGAGAACCGGGGAGAGCCGGGAGGAGAGGCCGGGAACGGAGAACCGGGAGGGAGAGCCGGGAACCGAGAACGGGGCTGGGGGAACCGGGGATGGAGAACCGGGAACCGAGAACCGGGGGTGGAGAACCGGAAAGGGAGAACCGGGGATGGAGAACCGGGGATGGAGAACCGGGGATGGAGAATCGGGAAGGGAGAACCGGGGATGGAGAACCGGGGATGGAGAACGGGCGGGAAGCGGGGGAGAAGCAGCGGGAGGGGAGCGGAGGAGCGGGGGATGGCAGCGCCGGGATGGGCAGCGCCGGCACCGGGGATGCTGCGCGCTCCTACCGGGGGATGCTCGGCCGGTGCCGCCGGTGCCGCCGCTGTCGCCGGTGTCGCCGAGCCCCGGTCCCCGCGGCCACCGGCGCTGCCTCCGCCGCCCGGGGCTCGCCGCAACTTTCCCCCGAGCCGGCACCGGCACCGGCACCGGCACCGGCGGGCGGGGCGGGGCGGGGGGAGCCGGGGGCGGGGGCCGGGACCGGGGGGTCCGCCCAGCCCCGCGCGGCGCCGGGACCCCCAGGGGAACGCGGGGGGGAGCGGGGGCTGCCCCGGGACCCCCCGAGGGGAGGGAGGGGGCCCGGGACCCCCCGGGGGGGCAGCCGGGACCCCCCCGGGGCTGTGCCCCAACCGGGGGGACCCCAAAACCTCCTGGAGCTCCAGGGGGGGGTCAGGACCCCCGGGATCCGCGGGACCAAAGGGGGAGGGGGAGGTGGCCCGGGACCCCCGGGGGTTGTGGGGGGGTTTGGGGGGGGTCAGAGCCCCCCGTGACCCCCCCGGTGCCCCCAGCCCCGTCCATCCCCGACCCCGGCAGGGCCCCTTTGTCCCCTCCCCTCGGGGGGGGGTCAGCAGCCCCCGCCCCCCCCCCAGTTGTTGTAGTCCTACCCAAACCCCCTCACCTGGGCTGGGGGGGGCACCTGGAGCGGGACCCCCCCACATCCCCTGCCCCCCACCCTGAGACCCCCCCAGACCCCCCTGGAGCCCCTCGGGGGCGCTGCTGGCCTGGGGGGGTCTCAGGGATGAACCCGAGGGGGGTTTGGGGTGCGGGGACCTCAGAGATGACCCGGGGGGGTCTCAGGGATGACCCGGGAGGGGTCTCAGGATTGACTGGGGGGGGTCTCGGCCGGCCCGGGGCGGTCTCAGGGTTGGGCCAGGGGGGATTTGAGGTGCAGGGACCTCAGGGATGACCCAGGGGGGGTCTCGGGGCTGGGCCAGGGGGGTCCCAGAGATGGCCCAGGGGGGGTTGGGGTGCAGGGACCCCAGGGCTGAGCCGGGAGGGGTCTCAGGGCTGACTGGGGGTGTCTCGGGGCTGACCCTGGAGGGGTCTCAGAAATGGTCTGGGGGGGTCTCAGGGCTGGCCCAGGGGGGATTTGGGGTGCAGGGACCCCAGGGCAGACCCGGGAGGGGTCTCAGAAATGGTCTGGGGGGGTCTCGGGGCTGACCCGGGAGGGGTCCCAGAGATGGCCCAGGGGGGGTTTGGGGTTCGGGGACCCCCCCGCAGCCTCCCCGGCAGGCGGGAGCGCAGCCCCCGAGCGATATTCAGGAATATTAATCAGCCTTTATGTAACGCCGTGGGTGGGAGCAGCGCCCACCTCGGCACCGCGGGGGGGGGGCGCCAGGTGAGCCCCCCACCCCCCCCACCCCTGGGTGCGCCCCCACCCCTGGGTGCCCCCCCCGCCACCCCCAGGGTCCCCCCCCGTCACCTCAGGCGGGTGATTCTGGGGGGGGGGGGGGTCCCTCTGTTTAACCCCCCCCAAAATTCCAAAATTGAGGGGGGGGGTCTCCCTCCCCTCCCAGGGGGGGTCCCCCGGATTTGCAGCCACGGGACCCCCCCGGGGACACCTTGAGGCCGAAACCCCAAATTTGGGCTCCTCCAGGCCCTCCTGGGGGGTCCTCCCACCCATTTTGGGGCCCTCAAAGTGATTTTGGGGGTCCTCAGAGTGATTTTGGGGGTCCTCAGAGTGATTTTGGATTTCTCGAACTGATTTTCGGGGTCTCCAACTCATTTCGGGGTCTCAAACCCGTTTGAGGCTTCTCCAACTGACTTAGGGGTGCTCGAACAGATTTTAGGGGTCTCAAAGCAATTTTGGGGGTCTTCAAACAAACTCGAGGGTCCTCAGAGTGGTTTTGGGGGTCCTCAGAGTGATTTTGGGTTTCTTGAACTGATTTTGGAGGTCTCAAACTTATTTTGGGGGTCTCAAACACATTTGGGGCTTCTCAGATTGATCTGGGGATCCTCAAACCGATTTCGGGGGTCCCAAATTCATTTTTGAGGTCCGAAACTCACTTTGGGGTTCTCAAACTGATCTGGGGATCCTCAAACCGATTTCGGGGGTCCCAAACTCATTTTTGGGGGGGGTCTCCAACTCATTTTGGGGCCACTCAAACCAATCTTAGAGCCCCGAAATCGCTTCTGTGCTCCTCGAGCTGCTCCTTTCGGGTTCCTCCCCCTCGTTTTTGGGGCTCCCCTGTGGCATTTCGGGGTTTACAAAAACCCCAAATTCGCACTTTTGTGGAACTTTCGGGGGGAGGGGCAGAGTTTTGGGGTGGGGGCGGCCCCCGGGGGGGGGTGGGGGGGTCCGTGGGCGGGGCCGGGTGGGCGCGCGCGAGACAAAAGCGGGAAAAGGGGGGGGGGGGGGGGGGGGAGGTTCGGGAACGCTCCGGGCTCGTGATTGACGAGCCTGAAATAAATGGGAATAAATGGAATTAAATGGAATTAAATCCGTGCCGGGAGCGGGGAGGGGGCGGCCGAGCCCCTCGGGAGCGCGGGGGGGGGGGGGGGGCGGGGGGGTCGCTCCGGGGTCGTTCCGCGCCTCCCGCTGCTCGGGGGGGGCTGATTTGGGATTTTGGGGTTTTTTCCTTTTGTTTTTGGGGTTTTTTTGGGTACGGGGTCGTTCCCCTCCTCCCTGCTCAGGGGGGCTGATTTGGAATTTTTGGGGTTTTTTTCCTTTTGTTTTTGGGGTTTTTTGGCGGGGGGGTCGCTCCGGGGTCGTTCCCCCCCTCCTTGCTCAGGGGGGCTGATTTGGAATTTTTGGGGTTTTTTCTCCTTTTGTTTTTGGGGTTTTTTTGGGTACCGGGTCGTTTTCCTCCTCCCTGCTCAGGGGGGGATGATTTGGAATTTTGGGGTTTTTTCCCTTTTGTTTTTAGGGTTTTTTTGGCGGGGTTGGGGTCGCTCCAGGCTCGTTCCCCTCCTCCCTGATCAGAGGGGGCTCATTTGGAATTTTTGGGGTTTTTTCCTTTTGTTTTTAGGGTTTTTTTGGCGGGGTTGGGGTCGCTCCGGGGTCGCTCCCCCCCTCCCTGCTCAGGGGGGGTTGGATTTTCATTTTTGGTTTTTTTTCCTTTTGTTTTTAGGGGTTTTTTTGGGTACGGGCTCGTTCCCCTCCTCCCTGCTCAGGGGGGGTCGGATTTTCATTTTTGGGGTTTTTTTCCTTTTTTGGGGGGAGGTTTTGGCGGGGGGGCCACTCCGGGGTCGTTCCCCCCCTCCCTGCTCAGGGGTGTTTGATTTGGAATTTTTGGGGTTTTTTTTCCTTTTGTTTTTGGGTTTTTTTGGCGGGGTTGGGGTCGCTCCGGGGTCGTTCCCCTCCTCGCTGCTCAGGGGGGTTGGATTTTCATTTTTGGTTATTTTTTTCCTTTTGTTTTTTGGGGGGGGGGTTTGTTTGGTTTTTTTTTTGGTTTTAACGCGGTTTTTGCCGGGCGCTTTTTCAGCCGGGTTTTTTTTTTTGGGGGGGGGGGGTCTCGGTAACACGGGGGGGTCCTCGGGGGGGGGCGGGGGGGGCTCGGCGGGCGCTGTCGCCGCTGCCGGTGACTCATCCCGGAGCAGCCGCCGTGCGCGGAATGGCAACGGCCGCGGCCGCCCCATGAACGCTGCCCCGAGATGCGCACGGGAGGGAAACCGAAAAAATACCGGGGTGGGGGCTCGGGGAGAGCGGGAACGGGACTGGAAACGGGCGGGAGGGAAACTGAGGCACGGCCCCGCCGGGAGGGAGCGGGAGCGAAATGGGGGGAAAATCCCGATGGGAATCGGGGGGGGGCGACGCGTCCTGACCCCCCCGGACACCCCCGGACACCCCCGGACCCTCTGGAACCCCCCGGACACCCCCAGAGCCCCCGGAGGGTCCCGGAACGCCCCCGGGGAGGGGTCCCAGGGTGGGCGGCCCCTGCAGACCCCAATAATGGCCGAGAGGTGAATTTGGGGTGAAAAGAGGATTTTAGTGACAGCAGCGGCAGCGAGGGGACACCGGGGGACATTTGGGGACAGTTGGGGACACGGTGGGGGCAGCCAGCGGTGAGGGGGGGCGGGGGGGGGCGGTGAGGGGATTTGGGGGTCATGGAGGGGCGGGGTGGGACATTTGGGGAGGGACAGGGAGGGGGATTTGGGGGTCAGGGGACACGGGGGTCCTGGGGGAGGCGGGTTGGAGAATTTGGGGAGGGGATTTGGGGGCGACAGAGTTTGGGATTTGGGGGCCCTGGGGGGGACAGAGTTTGGGATTTGGGGGTCCTGGGGGCACCGGGAGGGGGATTTGGGGTCGGGGGTCCTGGGGGTGAGGTGGATTGAGGAATTTGGGGAGGGGAACGGGGGTCGGGCGGGGGTCTCAGGGGTGGAACAGGGGGGTCCCGGCACCGCTCGGGCGGGGTCTGGGGGGGGTCCCGGTCAGTGCGGGGGGGCCCGGCCGGGGGTCCCGGGGGTCCCGGGGGTCCCGGTCAGTGCGGGGGGGCCCGGCCGGGGGGCTCCCGGCACACCTGGCGGAAGGCGTTGCGCAGCAGCACGTAGGGGAAGCAGCTCTCCAGCATGTCCAGCGTCAGGAAGGACGACTCGGCCACGATCTTTGGCGGGGAGGCACCCAGCATGACCCATGAGCACCCATTGGCGCCCATCGGCACCCATCGGCACCCATCGGCGCCCATCGGAGCCCATCAGCACCCATCAGCACCCATTGGTGCCCATCAGCGCCCATCGGCGCCCATCAGCACCCATCGGCACCCATCAGCGCCCATTGGCGCCCATCGGCACTCATTGGCGCCCATCGGCACCCATCAGTGCCCATCGGCGCCCATCAGCACCCATCGGCACCCATCGGCACTCATCAGCACCCATTGCCGCCCATCGGCGCCCATCGGAGCCTGTCAGCACCCATCGGCACCCATTGGTGCCCATCAGCGCCCATCGGCACCCATCAGAGCCCATCAGCACCCATTGGCACCCATCGGCACCCATCGGCACCCATCGGCGCCCCCCCCATGCCGACCTCCCCCTGCGGCTCCCCCGGCCCGGCCCAGGGTGAAATATTTGAAATGTTTGCATTGAAATTGCACCAGGTGTTCCAGGTGTCCCAGGTGCCCCATGTCCCCCCCAAGTGTCCCCAGGTGTCCCCCCCAAGTGTCCCCAGGTGTCCCCCCCAAGTGTCCCCAGGTGTCCCCCCAGGTGTCCCCACCAGGTGCAGCAGCAGCACGATCGAGTCCTGGTTCCGCAGCCGCGCCTTGTCCGGCTCCTGGGCCAGCTGCAGGAGGCTGCTGGAGGCCAGCTGGGGACAGAGGGGACAGCGACAGGGACACTCAGCGACAGCGGGGACAGTGGGGACAGCGGGACAGTGATGGGGACAGCGGGGACAGAGATAGGGACAGCGAGGACAGCAGGGACAGGGTTAGGGACCCTGCAAGGACAGGGCCAGCCCCAGGAGGGGCCAGTGCCAGCCCAGAGGGGACAGGGAGAGTGCCAGCCCCAGGAAGGGACAGGGACAGTGCCAGCCCAGAGGGGACAGTGCCAGTGCCAGCCCAGAGGGGACAGGGCCGTGCCAGGCTCACCAGCAGGAACTCCTTGAGGTGCGTCTCGATGTTCTTGCTGTGCACGGTGAAGAGCGCGGCCGAGAGCTGCACGATGGCCTTGGCCAGGCAGTGCACGTTGTTGTTGTGGCCTGGGGACACCGGGGACACCGGGGGACACGGGGTGGGAGTCAATAAAAGGGGGGAACAGGGGAAAATTGGGGGAAAATTGGGGATTCAGGAAGGCTGGGGACACGGGAAGGGGTTGGGGACACAGAAAGGTCTTGGGGACACTCAAATGTTGGGGACACAGGAGGGTGTTGGGGACACAGCAGGGTGTTGGGGACAACCCAGAGTCTCCACAGTGCCACCTCCCTTGGTGACAGTCCCGGTGTCCCCCTGTGCCCCCAAACCCTCTGCTGTGACAATGGGACAGTGAGAACCACCAGCATGGGGACACGGGGACACAGGGACACAGGGACACAGGGGCACAGGGGACATGGGGACACAGGGACAGGGGACACAGGGGACACGTCCCCCTCACCGTCCAGCTCGGGGTTGTAGAGGGACGCGGGGTCAGCGGCCAGCAGGGGCAGGGACACGGCCACGAACACCAGGAGCAGGCAGGACACCTTGTAATCCTCCTCGGGGGACCAGCCCTCTGCAGAGCGGGACAGCGCGGTGACAGCGCCACCCGGGCGGTGACAGCACCACCCGGGAGGTGACAGCGCCACCCGGGCGGTGACAGCGCCACCCAGGAGGTGACAGCGCCGCCCACGGTGTCCCCAGAGCCCCCCGCACCTGTCCTGTGTCCGGCCAGGGCCGTCACCAACGCCGGGTCCACCTCGCACGGGACCCCTGCGGCCGAGGCCAGCTCGAAGATGCTCAGGGTGACCTGGGGACAGGGGACACGCGGTGTCACGCGGTGTCACGCAGTGTCACGCGGTGCCACACGGTGTCACCCCCCGTGTCCCTGTCCCCACCTGGATGTCGGTGTCAGGGGTCACCACGTCCGCCAGGCACTCGATGGGGCCCATCAGGAAGGGGCAGTGCTGGGAGAACACCTGGGGGGGCGGGCGGGGGGTCAGGGGGGTACTGGGCCCCAAAATGGGGGTCTTGGGCCTCTGAATGGGGGGGATCCTGTGTCCTCAAATGGGGGAACCAGGTCCCAAGATGGGGGGTTCTGGGTCCCCAAATGGGGGTCAGGGGTGTCCTGTGTCCCCAGATGGGTGTCCTGGAGGGATCCCAGGGGCTGGGGGTGTCCTGGGGGGGGATCCCAGCATCTGGGGGTGTCCCAGGGGGTCCCGGGGGGTCCCACCTCCCGCAGGCCCTGCTGGGCCATGGCGCGGAAGCTCAGGATCTCCCCGATGATGGTCATGCGCTTCAGGACGTTCTCGGCCGCTGCGGGGACACGCGGGGGACAGCAGGGTGACGCGTGTGACACAGCCCTGTGCCACCCCTGTGCCACCCCGAGTGCCACTCACAGCTCAGGCGGGGCAGCAGTGCCGGCCTCTGCTCGGCCCTGCAGCAGCGCAGCTGCACCAGCGTGTCCATGTTCTCCACCACCAGCTTCTGCGGGGACATGGGGGACACTGGGGGACGCTGGGGGACACTGGGGGACATGGCAGGACCTGGCGTCTCCCACTGTCCCAAGGGGCAGGCAGGGACAGCGTTGAGGTGGCACCAGGATGGCCCTGCCTGCCCTGTCACGGTGCCAGCAGCAGCAGCAGCCTGTCCCCAGCCCCTGTCCCTGTCCCCAGCCCCTGTTCCTGTCCCCAGCCCCTGTCCCTGTCCCCTGTCCCCAGCCCCTGTCCCCTGTCCCTGTTCCTGTCCCCTATCCCTGTTCCCGTACCTTCAGCTCTGTCACCTGGGACCCCACGTGCCACATCAGGTTCTCGCTCAGGAACCTCATCCCGTAGGGCCCGATGAGCTCGGCCAGCGCCCTCATCTCTGTGGGAGGGGACAGGAGGGGGCAGGTGGGGACGCTGTGGGGACAGGGGGGTGGCAGCCCCCACCCCAAGCCCCCCCAGCCCACCTGAGACGTCGGAGAACTCGGCGGCGCTGAACGGGGGCTGCTCCTCGCGGGGCACCGTGGTGAAGGCCTGGAGGGCCGGGGACAGGAGCACGGCCCCGGTGCTGGCCTGGCGCAGCAGCGCCTCCAGGTACCTGTGGGGACACTGCTGTCACCTATGGCACTGTCACCTGTCACCCTCAGCACTGTCACCCATGGCACGGGGACTCATGGCAAGGTCACCCATGGCAATTCCACCCGTGTCCCTGGGGCCACCACCCCATCCCCACGTCTCTGCTGCCACCACCCCGTCCCCATGTCCCCACCCCACATTGTGACCCTGCCACCCCATCCCCGTGTCTCCCTGCCCTGTGGTGACCTCGTCCCCTGTCCCCAGCCCCGCTGGTGGCACTGACCAGTTGGCGTAGATGGCGGTCACAGTGACCTGTCCCTGCCCCTGTGGGTGACCCTGTCCCCAGCCCGTGGTGGCACTGACCAGTCGGTGTAGATGGCGGTCACAGTGACCTGTCCCTGCCCCTGTGGGTGACCCTGCCACCCCGTCCCCATGTCCCCAGCCCGTGGTGGCACTGACCAGTCGGTGTAGATGGCGGTCAGCGTGGGCTGCCCGCTGCCGTCGCGGGGGTGGCTCTGCTGCAGCAACACCGCCCGCAGCAGCCGCGCCGTGTCCAGGGCCACCAGGTGTCCCAGGCGCTGCACCAGCCCCATGTAGGCCCCCAGCCCCGCCAGCACCTCCGAGGGCCGCGCCACCTCCTGCGTGGCCTGGCTGTACCCGGCCATGGCCACGATGGCCCTGCGGGGACACGGGGGCGGTGAGGGACGTGCAGGGTGTCCCCTCGGTGCTGTGTGTCCCCGGTGTGCCCCCAGCGTGTCCCCGGTGCATCCCCACATGTCCCTGGCATGTCCCTTACGTGTCCCCTTGGCCCCGTGTGTGTCCCATCAGCCCCGTGTGTCCCCAGCGTGTCCCCAGCACATCCCCTCAGCCCCACATTGTCCCTTCGGCCCCACATTGCCCCCTCAGCCCCCCATGTCCCCTTGGCCCCACATGTCCCCTCAGCCCCACATGTCCCTCCCTGGCATGTCCCCAGCGTGTCCCCACTTGGTCAGGCGCGTCTCCAGGTGGCTGCTCAGGTACTCGGCCGGTGTCACCGTGTGCCCAAAGACGGTGAAGCTGGGGACGTGGTTGAGGCTCAGGGACAGCTCGGCCAGGGTCAGGTGCAGCTTGTCCATGCTAGGGGACAGTCACGGTGTGACCCCGTGGGGACAACCCATGGGGACAGTCACACCGTGTCCCCACGCCACACCCAAGCTCTGGAGGCTTCAGGAGAACTCCTGAAGTCCCCAAAGGCCACCAAAACCCCAAAGGCCACCAAGACCCAAAGGTCCTGAAGCCCCCAAAAGCCACTGAGCCCCCAGAGGCTCTGGAGCTCCCCAAACCCACTGAGACCCCAGAGGCTCTGGAGACCACCGAAGTCCCCAGAACCGTGACCCTGTGGGGACAATCCCTGCCCCGGGTGGCGCTCACTTGGTGGTCAGGGTCCGGTCCCGCCGCTGGCTCTCTGTCCCCGGTTTGTCCCTTTGGGGCTCCCCCTTGCGGGGCGGCTGCTTCGGGGTTTTCTTGACACGGGCTCTGCTGATGGTGGCCGCACAGTGCTTGGGGAGGAGCTGTGGGGCGGGGACAGGGACATGGGGACACGGGGACAGGGTAATGGGGACATGGGGACACCCCAAACGGGGCCACCATGACCACAGGCCACCATCCCCCAGGGCTGGGTCGGGGGATGCCCCACCAGGTTTGGCCCCCACGGAGGAATTCCTCATCCCGAGGGTTTGGTGGGGACAGGGGGACGAGGGGACAGAGAGGCCATGGGGACCTTGATGGCCACAGAGATTCCAGAGGTTCTGGAGACCCCAAAGGCCACAGAGATCCTCAAGCTGATGGAGACCTCAAGGTGGTGGAGACCCCAAAAGGCAGAGGGATCCTGAAGGTGCGAAGACCCCAAAGGCCACTGAACCCCTAAAGATGCTGGAGCCCCCAAAGGTTCTGGAGACCCCAAAGGCCACCAAGACCGTAAAGGTCCTGAAACACCCAAAAGTTCTGGAGACCCCAAAGGTCCTGGAGACCCCAAAGGCCACCAAGACCCTACAGGTCCTGAAGGCCCCAAGGGTCACCAATCCCTCCAAAAGTCCCACACCCCCTGGACTCCCCCACGCCCCCCAAAGGTCCCAGACCCCCCAGACCTCCCCAGCCCCCCCAGACCTGCTGGCTGAGGTTGTGCTGCTCGGCGCAGGCGTCCAGGACGCAGCCGCTGCCCACCCGCGCCAGCTCCTCCAGGAACTTGTGGCACAGCCCCAGCGCCGCCGCCTCCAGCTGGGGGTACTGGGGGGGACACGGGACCCCTCAGAGCTGAGCATGGGGACCCCCAACTCCCCCCCCGGGTGTCACCCACCTCCTCGGGGCACATGGGGTGCTGGCAGCGCGAGAAGTGGGCGCAGAGCAGGGGGAAGGCGATGGCGAAGCGCAGCATGGACGGCTCGTCCAGCGTCAGCGCGAACATCCGCTCCAGGGGCCGGGCGTGGAAACTGTGGGACAGGAGGGGACAGGAATGGGGACAGGGACAGGGTCAGGGGACATCATGAACATCCGCTCCAGGGGCCGGGTGTGGAAACTGTGGGAAAGGGATGGGGACAGGGACGGGGACAGGGATGGGGACAGGGACAGGGTCAGGGGACACCGTGAACATCCGCTCCAGGGGCTGGGCATGGAAACTGTGGGACAGGAGGGGACAGGGATGGGGACACGGATGGGGACAGCGGGGTCAGGGGACACTGAGAGCATCCGCTCCATGGGCCATGCATGGATACTGTGGGACAGGGATGGGGATGGGGACATGGATGGGGACAGTGGGGTCAGGAGGAAAGGGGCAGGGATGGGGATGAGGGTGGAAAGGGGTGGGCAAAGGGGTATGGGGTGGGCAAAGGGGCTCACCAGAGGTGGGACAGGTCAGAGGTCTCGTCCAGCAGCTCCTCGGGCCGGTCCAGCAGGCGCGTGTGGAACACCACCAGGCTCATGGCACGGCCAACGTCCCCATTGGAGCTCAATGGCAGCGCCGCCTTGGCCACACTGGTGTAGGCCTGGGGACAGCCAGGGGACAGCCGTGGGGACAGCAGGGACAGGGGACAGCCAGGGGGGACAGCCAGGAGGACAGCCATGGGGACATGGGGACAGCCGTGGGGACAGCAGGGACAGGGGACAGCCAGGGGGACAGCCATGGGGACAGGGGACATGGGGACAAGGTCAGGGAGACAAAGATGGGGACAGGGAAAGGGACAGCAGGGACAGGGGCAGGGTCAGGGGACATGGGGACAGTGATGGGGACAGGGACTGGGGATCAGAGGGACAAGGATGGGAACAGCAGGGATGAGGAGGAATGGGATTGGCACAGGGATGGGGACAGGACAGGGACAGGGATGGGGACAGGGACATGGGGACAGGGACCTGGGGACAGGGACAGCGCCAGCACCTGGAGCCGGAACCAGTCCAGGCGCAGCGCGGTGAAGTCGAACTGCTCCTGGTCATCGACTGCGGGGACAGAGGGACACGGGGACAGGGCTGGGGGTGGCAGCGCCACCGCAGGGGATCCCCTGGAGCCACCACCCTTCGGGGCACCCGGGATTGTCCCAGAGCTCCCGGGACAAGGGGGACACAGAGCTGGAGTGGCACCCGCGACACGGTGAGGGGACACTTCGGGCTGGGAGGGGACATTCCAAGATGGGAGGGGACAATCCGGGCTGGGAGGGGACATCCCGGGCTGGGAGGGGACATCCTGGAGTGGGAGGGGACATTCCAAGATGGGAGGGGACACTCCGGGCTGGGAGGGGACATTCCAGGATGAGAGGGGACAATCCGAGATCGGAGGGGACATTCCGGGCCGGGAGGGGACACTCCAGGATGAGAGGGGACACTCCGGGCTGGGAGGGGACATTTCAGGCTGGGAGGGGACATTTCAGGCTGGGAGGGGACAATCCGGGCAGGGAGGGGACAAACCCGCACCTTCCTTGGCCGAGAGAGCCGCGAGGGAGCTGACGAAGGACGAGAGGATCACGGACTCCTCCTCGGGGCACACCGAGAGGTTCTGCGGGGCCAGGGCGGGCTCAGGGGGCAGCGAGGGCCCGCAGGGCGCTCAGGGGACGGGGCCACCCCCCCCGGGGCTACCTGGATGACGTCGCTGAGCACGAGGGCGTCGAAGCGGGCCAGGTACTGCCGGTGGTAGCGGCGCAGGAGCCGCAGGTGCCGCCGCACCAGAGCCCGCAGCTGCTCCAGCAGGAACAGCAGCTCCGCGATGCGGCTGAGCCGGGAGGGGGCGGTCAGAGACCCCCCCCGAAACCCGCCCGGGGTGCGGCAGGGACCCCCCGAGTCACCCGAACCCCCCCAGTGCTCCCCAAGCTCCCCGGAACTCCCGAACCCTCCCAGTGCCCCCCGACCCCGCCCGAATCTCCTGAATCCCCCAAACCACCCCAAAACTTCTGAAAAACACCCGAAACTCCTGAACCCACCCAAAACCTCTGAACGGCCTCCACAAGGACCCCCCCCCAAAAACCCACCCAGTGCCCCCCAAACACCCCCAAAAACCGCTGAACCCCCCCCCCCTAAACCCGGGGGGTTCCCACCAGTGTCCCCTCCCTGTCCCCTCCCTGTCCCCTCCTGTCCCCTCCCTGTCCCCTCCCTGTCCCCTCCCGTCCCCTCCCTGTCCCCTCCTGTCCCCTCCCTGTCCCCACCTGTCGCTGAAGTCCTCGGGGTTCTTGCTCTTGGTCACGTGCTCGGCATGTCGCGACAGCCAGCTCACCTCGTCGCGACACAGCGACAGCGCCACGAACACCAGCAGGGCCTGGGAGGCGGGGGAGGAACAGGGGGTCGGGACCCCCCAAAATGCCTCCCAAAACCTCCCAGAATCCCCCCCAAATCTCCCGAAATTCCTCCCGAATCTTCCCCAAATCTCTCAAAATCCTCCAAAATCTCACGGAATGACCCAAAGCCTCTGAAACGCCCCCGAAATTCTCTCAAATGCCCCTCAAAATCACACCCAAAGTCTCCCAAACCCTCTCCCAAAATCTCACAAACCCTCTCCCAAAATCTCCCAAAAGCTCTCAAAAATCCTCCCTAAACCTGAAAAATTTCCCCGAATGCCCCCAAAATTTCCCAAATCCTCCCCCAAAATCTCCCAACCCCCTCCCAATATTCTCTCAAACCTCCTCAAAATCCGCCTAAAATCTTCCCAATCCCAAAAAATGCCCCAAAATCTTCCCAAATCCTCCCTCCAAAATCCCCCCAAAATCTCCCAGAATCTCCCCAAATTCCTCCCAAATTCCCCCAAATTCCCCCCAAAATTTCCTCAGACCCCCCCAAAATCTCCCTAATCCCCACGAAATGCCCCAAAATCCCCCCAGAACCCCCCCAAAATATCTCAAAATCCCCCCTAAGCTCCCCCAAATCTCTCACAAAATCCCCCCAAAACTTCCTCAAATCCCCCCAAAATTTCCTCAAATCCCGCTAAAATTTCCTCAAAGCCCCCCAAAACCCCCCAAAGCCCCCCCCCAAGCCCCCAGCCCCACCTTGGGTCCCAGCAGCCCGGGCTGATCCTCCAGCAGCGCCGCCAGCTCCCGCACGGCCCCGCGCAGGAACGAGCGCCGGCCCCGGTGCAGCGCCGGGCTGGGGGGGCACGGGGGGGTTTGGGGGGACCCCGGGGGTCGCGGGGGTCGGGGGGAACCGGGGGGGACACGGGGGGACAGGAGGGGACAGGGGGAGAGGGCAGGACCCGGCGCAGGAACCAGGGGTGGCCCTGGGGCAGTGCCGGGCTGGGGGGGCACGGAGGGGTTTGGGGGGACCCCGGGGGTCCCCGGGGCTCGTGGGGAGTCAAGGGGGACCCGGGGGGGACTCGGGGGGGACCCGAGGAGGGGGCAGGACCCAGCGCAGGAACCAGGGGTGATCCCATGGGGATGGGGGAGGGCTGAGGGGATTTGGGGGGCTCAGGATGGGGACGGGGGCGGTCACGGCCAGGATCACCCAGAGGACAGCAAAGGGCAAAGGGGGCGGGGTGGGTGAGACCCCCCCAGGAACCCCCCCGGTTTTGGGGTGCTCTGGGCCCTCCCACTGCCCCAAACCCCCAGGACCCCCCCCAAAAAACCAAAACCCCCCCCAGCCCCCGGACCTGAACCCCCCCCCGGACCTGTGCGCCGCCGCGTGCTCCCGGCACTCCCGGACATCGGCCACGCGCTTCCCGTACCTGGCGAGGGGCACCCGCACCTGGCACCGCACCTGGCGCCACCCCCGGAGCCCCCCAGGCACCCCCAGAGCCCCAGGTACTCAGGAGAACCCCCCGAGCACCCCCAAAGTGCCCTGAATAACCCCCCCGGCACCCCCAGAGTCCCCAGTGAAGCCCCCAGACCCTGGCACCGCCTGTGCCACCCCCTGCCCGGGCAGTGCCACCCCCAGTGTCCCCATCGTGATGTCCCCCCCCGGGCAGTGCCACCCTCGCCCTGGGCAGTGCCACTCGCAGTGTCCCCGTTCCCCCCGGCAGTGCCACCATCGGTATCCCCGTCCCTGTCCCCCCCGGCAGTGCCACCCCCTGGTGTCCCCGTCTCCCACCCCCTGGCAGTGCCACCCGCGGTGTCCCCGCTCACCCCTTGAGCCCCCCCAGCAGCTCCTCGGTGACCTTGTGCACTGCGATGGCCTCGTCGCGCACCAGGGTGACAAAGAGGGACCCGCGCAGGGCCTGGCGCCACAGCTCCTGGCACGGGGGGGTGCCCAGGGCGCCCGGGCACACCAGGAACCCCACTGGGGGGGACACGGGGTCAGGGACCCCAAAACGGGGACAGGGACCCCAAAATGGGGACAGCCAGGGTACCTGGGCACACCAGGAACCCCAGTGGGGGGGACACAGGGTCAGGGACCCCAAAACGGGGACAGGGACCCCAAAATGGGGACAGGGACACCAGGGACCCCAAAATGGTCACCAGGGGTTGGGAACACAGCCCAGGAGGGTTTGGGGACACAGCCCAGGAGGGTTTGGGGACACTCAGGCAGTGCCAGCACTCACGGATGATCCAGCGCTCCATCACCTCCAGGGACAGGTACTCACAGGCCATCTGGGGACAGCAGTGCCACCACGTCACTGTCCCCTGAGCCCCCAGTGCCCGTGTCCCCGTGTCACCATACTCCTGTCCCCTGTGTCACCACACCACTGTGCCTGTGTCACCATACTCCTGTCCCTGTGTCACCACACCCCTGTGCCTGTGTCACTCACGCTGTCGCAGGTGACCAGGCTCAGCCTGTCCCCATGTCCCCATGTCCCCATGTCACTCACGCTGTCGCAGGTGACCAGGCTCAGCCTGTCCCCATGTCCCCATGTCCCCATGTCCCCACAGGTGTCACTCACGCTGTCACAGGTGACCGGGCTCAGCCTGTCCCCCTGTCCCCATGTCCCCATGTCACTCACGCTGTCACAGGTGACCGGGCTCAGCCTGTCCCCATGTCCCCATGTCACTCACGCTGTCACAGGTGACCGGGCTCAGCATGTCCCCCGCGGGTCCCAGCAGGGACAGCAGCTGCTCCTGCCGCCACAGCTCCGCGTCCCGGCAGCGCCGCGCGAACGGGGCCCGCAGGGACAGCAGCGCGCAGCTCACGGCCTGGGGACAGTAGCGCCACGCTGGGGACACCGCCCGGACACACGGGGTGGCCCCCACAGGGGGGTGGCCCTGCTGGGGACCCCCGACCCACCTTGGTGTGGGGCCCGAACTCCTCGGGCAGCTTCTTCAGGGGGTGCTCGTACTCCAGCACCATCTGCGCCAGGCGGGGGAAGCTGGGCTCGCTGCGGGGACACGGGGTTGGGGACACGTTGGGGACACATTGGGGACAGCCTCGGGGCCGGCCCCAGCATTGGGGACACACTGAGAACACATCTGGGACAACCCCAGGGCCGGTTCTGGCCTTGGGGACACGTTGAGGACACATTGGGGACAAACCCGGGGCTGGTTCTGGCACTGGGCACAAGTTTGGGACACGCCGGGGGCCACCCCAGAGTCAACCCTGTTGTTGGGGACACACTGGGGACAGCCCCAGGGCCGGCCCTGGCATTGGGGACACAGTGGGGATGACCCCAGGATGACCCCAATGAGGCCACAGCCTTGGGGACACACTGGGGACAACGCTGGGCTTGGGACACGGCCCTGAGGACAGCAAGGGTGGGGACACGGCCCTGGGGACAGCACGGGGTCAGTCAGGGTGGCCCTGGGGACAGCCCCGGTGGGGACCCAGCCCCGGGGACAGCAGGGTGGCCCTGGGGACAGCAGGTGGCACCTGGCGCCGTGGCTCATCTCGTGTGCGCACTGGTAGAGCCCCAGCAGCAGGCGCCGCTCCTCAGCGCGCGCCAGCAGCAGCACCAGCGACACGTAGGTGACAACCAGGTCCAGGTAGCCCTTGGTGAAGTCGTAGTTGATGTGCTGGAGGGGAGGGGACAGCGTCAGGGCGCGGTGACAGCGGGGACAGCGTGGGGGTGGCACTCGGGGGTGGCACTCACGATGTCGAAGAAGCACTGGCTGGCGTCGATGGTGTTGAGCAGCTCGTACACGTGGTCCTGGGGACAAGGGGACAGCGCCGTGTGTCACCGCCGTGTCCCCCGGCCCTGAGGGACCCTGGCTGTCCCCCATGTCCCCCATGTCCCCACTGTCCCCTCTGGCCCCTCCCGGCTCACCCGGAACTCCAGCACGTCCAGGAAGGTTTGGTAGAACGGAGCCAGAGCCCGCACGATGTCCCCTCTGTCCTTGTGCACCGGGCCCAGGTGCTGCTGTGGGGACACGGGGGGGACAGCAGCGTGGGTGGCACGGGGGGGACACAGGGGGACAGCAGGGACACAAGGGAGGGGACACGGTGACAATGGGGACACAGGGACAGGGGGGACACTGGGGTAGGAACAAAGAGGTAGTGACACATGGGTGGGGACACGGGGAGAGTGGGAACTCAGGGGGTGGGGACAGCGGGGACACAAGGCAGGGGACACAGGGACACGGGGACACAGGGACAGGGGGACAATGGCTCACGGTGCTGCTGCGCACGTCCAGGTGCGGGAATTTCTTCAGGATGAACTTGGCCGAGGCCTCCATGGCCTTGTCCCCGAGGAAGGGCGGCCGCGTGCGGGGGTCCGAGCACGTCTGGGGGACCCCCGGGTCAGAACCCCCCGAAACGACCCCAAAAACCCCTCCCGGGGCTGGGACACCCCAAAAAATAACCCCAAAACTGAGACATCCCCCCCCCATAATATCCTCCCAAACCCCTCCCAGGCTGGGAACCCCCCAAACCTCCACCCTACCCCAACCTTCCCTGGAACCCCCAAATTTCCCCCTTAGGGTCGGGATCCCTCCAAAACCTCCCCCAAAACTGAGACACCCCCTCCTCAAACCCCCCCAAACTCCCCCTCCCGGGCTGGGACCCCCCAAACCCCCCCTGTCCAAGCCCCTCCCTGCCCAGGACCCCCCCAAATCCCCCCTAAATCCCCTCCTGGGCTGTGCCCCCTCCCCAAATCCCCCAAATCCCCCCATCCCTCGCTCCCCCCGATCCCCTCGGCTGCTCCCCATGGCCAGGGGGGTTTGGGGACCCTCGGGTGACCCCCAGGACCCCCCACCCCAGACCTTTTTGAGGTTGTAGACCCTCACGAGGACCCCCCGGCCCCGCTCGTTGAGCAGCGTCAGCTTCTCAGCCAGTTTGTCCCCGTACACCGAGGGCAGGGACATGGTGGCACCTCAGTGGCACCCCCAGAGTCCCCAGAAGGCCCCAAACCCCAACTTCCCCTTCCTGGGCTGGGCCCGGCAGCGCCGGGGCCGCGGGGAGCACGTGACAGAGCCGCCACCGCCCCGTGACATCGCGGGGACAGCGGCGGTGGGGACGCGGGTGGCGCTGGCCCGTGCCACCATCGGCCCCATCGGGGGCTCCACCAGCCCCAGCTCAGGGCCCGAAATCGGGGACCGGGCCCTGTACGGGACCAATTTGGGCCCACGGAACCCAAATTCACTCCCGTTTGTGCCCCTTTTGGGTCTCTTTTATCCCCAAACCGGTGTCATTTGTCCCCAGTCAGGGGACCCCAATCTAGGCCCATTTTACCCCAGTCAGGGCCCAATATGGGGTCACGGCCCTGTATCGGGGTCACGGCCCTACATAGACACAATTTGAGCCCATGGAACCCAAATTCACTCCTGTTTGTGCCCCTTTTGGGTCCCCTTTGTGCCCCTTTTGGGTCCCCTTTGTGCCCAATCAGGGGATCCCAATCAGGGCCCATTTTACCCCAATCAGGGCCCATTTAACCCCAAACTGTGCCCTTTAACCTTAAACTGGGCCCATTTACCCCACTCAGAGCTGATTTACCCCAATCTGGCCCCTTTTACCCCAGTCAGGGCCCATTTACCCCAATCTGGGCCCATTTACCCTAATCTGGTCCCATATGGCCCAAACCGGGCCTATAAAACCCCAATTTGGGCCTGTTTGAGCCCAGTCAGGCCCCATTCAGACCCAAATTTTCCCCTGTTGCCATCGATGCCTTAATTTTTAACTTTTAATTTTTTTTTTTAGTTAAACAGAACAATCCTCCTCATCCCAAAATCCAAGGACACCGTAACAGCCTCAAGCCCAAAAGTTGTAAGCAACAGCAAATTGACAAAATCACCCAGGAGGATGGAACTTCATAACACAAAACTTTAATTAGACAAATAACCCCAATACACAAATGAACCAAAAGTTACAAAGGTGCGAAAATATAAAAATATAATTTTTTTTTAGTCCATTTGGGTCCAGCTTGGGTTTAGCCCCGGCCAGGCTCTTCTACTTTAAAGCCTTTTAATTAGGAATTTTTAATGAATTCTTAATTTATTTTGGGAATAAAGCTTTTAATTTTTAATAAATTCCTGTCGGAGCTCAGTCCATCCCTCCGGGTGTCCAGAGTTTTGCCAAGGGGCTCGGAGACCCTGGCACGCAGCCCAGAACACCTGGGGATCTGATTTTGACCCCTGGAGCAAATTACCAGCTTTGTATGAGGACCTGAAAGTCACACAGGTTTGAATGGTGTAATAATAAAAATATCACAGGGTGAAAATGTCGATTTTAGGATTTTTGGAATGGGGGTTATGGGGACAAGATGGAGGAACTTGGGTGCATCCAGCCTTTCTCCTTCTTCTTCTCGTTCTCCATTTTCTTGCAGTGATGTTGGCACTTTGGGATTGGTTTAGAGTAGAAGTGCACTGTCTAACACGGGGGACAGGTATTGGGAATTAAGTGTAAATATGTTATACGTAGTTTGTGGTATAAAAGGACAACACCACCTCGGGGGCGGTCACAGTGCCTGTGGCTGCCCTGCTGAGCTGACCTTGGCTGGGCAGAAAGGAAATGTTATAGATAAGAATTAATAAACAATCTCAAGACCGAAAAGCGAAGAGTCCAGACTCGTTTTTCAGCCGCGCGGGCCGAAGCAGAGACGCCCTGCGCATCTCGGGGCAGGAATTAACGACCAAAAACCCGAGAAATTCCCCATTTATTTTCAGCGCGTTCCAGGCGGCGCCGCGGCGCCCCCCAGCGGCTCGGAGGACCCGGGAGCGGCGCCCGTTGCCGCGGTAACGGCGACGCTGCCGTAAAGCAAAACCGGCGCTGGTGAGACCGGACCGGGACAGAACCAACTCTGGTGAGACCCGAACGGCACCGGTGGGACCGAACCGGGACCGAACCGGGAGTGGTGGGACCGAACCGGGACTGCCTGGACCAAACTGTGGCCGGTGAGACCGAACTGGGACTGAACCGTGCCCGCTGGGACATAATCGGTACCGAACGGTGCCCGGCGGTACCGAACGGTGCCCGGTGGGACGTAACCGGTACCGTGCCCGGTACCGTCGGGCCCCTCGGGCCCGCATGGAGCCCGACGCGCTCGTGCAGTGCCCGTACGACCGGAGCCACCAGGTGCGCGTGTCCCGCCTGCCCTATCACCTGGTGCGCTGCCAGCAGGTGCGCGGGGGACAGCGGGACAGGGGGACAGAGGGACAGCGGGACAGGGGGACAGGGGGACAGGGGGACAGGGGGAGAGCGGGACAGGGGGACAGCGGGACAGCGGGACAGCGGGACAGGGGGACAGGGGGACAGCGGGACAGGGGGACAGGGGGAGAGCGGGACAGGGGGACAGCGGGACAGCGGGAAAGGGGGATGGGGGGACAGCGGGACAGGGGGACAGCGGGACAGCGGGATGGGGGGGACAGGGGGACAGCGGGACAGCGGGACAGGGGGACAGCGGGATGGGGGGGACAGGGGGACAGGGGGACAGGGGGACAGAGGGACAGCGGGACAGCGGGACAGGGGGACAGCGGGATGGGGGGGACAGGGGGACCTGTGAGTGGTCGGTTTTGGGGTCCAGGACCTGCCGGGGGGTGGCTGTGAGGGTCTGGAGTCTGCAGGGGTTTGGGGTCAGGGTCAGCAGGGATTTGGGGTCGGGGTCTGCAGGAATTGGGGTCTGGGGTCTGCAGGGGTTTGGGGTCTGAGGTGTGCGGGAATTGGGGTCTGGGCTCTGCAGAGGTTTGGGGTCGGGGTCTGGGCGGGTCCGGGCTCGGCGGGGTCTCAGGTTTGGGGTGCAGGGCGGGGCTCGGTGTCGTCCCCGCCCCCCCTTAGCCCCGCCCCCCCGTGTCCTTGTCCCCAGAACAACCCGCAGGTGTCGCGCACCTTGGCCACGTGTCCCTTCAACGCGCGCCACCGCGTCCCGCGCGCGCTCCTGCGCGCCCACGTCACCTCGTGCCCCGACAAACTGCCACTCGAGCTGCCCCCAGGTACGCTGGGACCCCCAGGTGTGCGCCCAGGTGTGACCCAGGTGTGCCCCCAGGTGTGCCCAGGTGTCCCCAATGTCCCCCCAGGTGTGTCCCAGGTGTCCCAGGTGTGTCCCCTCACCGCTGTCCCCTGTGTCCCCGCAGAACCTGAGGACATGACCAAGACAGCGCACACCTGGCAGCCCCCCCCGTGCCAGGAGGACTGGGACGCAGGTGAGGGTCCCACGCTGTCCCCATGGTGTCCCCCATGATGTCCCCATCATGCTCCTGTCTTGTCCCCATGGTCTCCCCATGGTGTCTCTGTTGTGTCCCCACCATGTCCCCATCCTGTCCCCATCCCTGTCCCCATGGTGTCCCCGCCGTGTCCCCATCCTGTCCCCACTTTGTCCCCCCGGTGTCCCCGTGCAGAGCTGAGCGAGCAGGAGCTGGAGGAGCCCCCCCCGTTCATCCTCCAGGTCACCAAGGGGGACCTGCCCGTCCCCTGCCACAGGTAGGACCTGGGGACAGGGCTGGCACCACCGCTCGGAGGGGCGGGAGTGTCCCCAGTGCCACACTCGGGTGTGTCCCCAAGTGCCACACTGAGCTGTCCCCTTCAGGACACCCGAAGTGACTCCCCCCGACCCCGCCGCCCCGCCGGAGGGGCTGACGCTGAGGAAGCCCCGGCCGGCGACAGCGGGACCGCGTTTGGGGACAGCAGGACCACGTTTGGGGACAGCAGGACCACGTTTGGGGACAGCAGGACCACGTTTGGGGACAGCCGGACAGCGTTTGGGGACAGCGCGGCCCCGGCCAGTGACAGCGAGGGGGGTCCCGGGGGTCGCGGGGCCCGGGGGGGCCCCCC
Source organism: Agelaius tricolor (assembly GCF_023055355.1). Taxonomy (NCBI): domain Eukaryota; kingdom Metazoa; phylum Chordata; class Aves; order Passeriformes; family Icteridae; genus Agelaius; species Agelaius tricolor. The sequence continues at coordinate 7,498 of NW_027269467.1, read as the reverse complement.
CGGCTGTCAAATATTTCCGGAAATAAAAACTCGTGCGGGAGCTGCCGCTGTCCCCGGGGGGCGACACCGCGGCTGGGGACGGCGCCACCCCCATTGGTGTCACCCCCCGCCACCCCCGCGCTGGTCACTGCGGGCTGGGGGTGTCCCCTCCCTGTGTCCCTGTCACCCCCCCTCGTGTCCCTGCCACCCTCCCGGTGTCCCCCTGCCACTCCCCTGGACGTGTCCCCGCCACCCTCCTCGATGTGTCCCTGTCCCCCCCCTCCCGTGTCCCTGTCACCCCCCCTGTCCTGTCCCCATGCCCTTGATGTGTCCCTGCCACCCCCCCGGTGTCCCCCTGTCCCCGTCCCTGTCCCCCCCTGTCCCGTCCCCTCCCCCCATTCCCTTTCCCCCGATCCGGCGCTCCCGGGAGCGATTTTGGGCTCGGGGGGGGCAATTTTGGGGCATCTTGCGCAAGGTCCCGTTCCCCGTCCCCTCCCCGTGCCCGGGGTACTGGGACAAAGGGGGGGGGGGGTCCCCATCCCATCCTGGGGGCGGGGGGGACACCCCACCTTGACCCCCCCACACCCACCCTGGAAATCCTTCCCCAAAATTGTCCCAGAGCGTCCCCGCCCCCGGGACCCCCCCGGGACCCCCCCGGGACCCCCAGGAGGGGGAGATCCCCACCCCCCCCTCCCCAAATTCCTCCTCCTTTCCCCCCCCCCCCCCCCGCGCCGGGAGCTGACTCCGCTCGGAGCCGCCGGATTTGGGGCGGAAAAAGTGGAAATGGGAATTTCTGTGTCACCGCCGCCTCCGCTGCCGCCACCCCCCGCTCCCGCCCGCCTTTTGGGGCACAAAAATCTCCTTTTTATCCCTTTTTATCCCTTTTTATCCTTTCCCCCCTTTCCCAGGGGTTCGCCCCGCTGGGTCCGGCTCGGGGCGGGGGGCGGGGGGGGCCTGGAATGTTCTGGAATTGTGGAAATTCCGGGATCGCAGCTGCGGGGCGGGATCGGGATCGGGATCGCCACCCCCGCCCCGATCCCAACATCTGCTGCGGGCCCGGCCTCTCCCTGCCTGATCCCGCTGCATTTCCCCCAAAATCCCACCCAGATCCAGGCGGGATTTTTCCCTTTTTTTCCCCCCATTTTTTCCCTATTTTCCCTATTTTCTTTCCTCCTTTTCCCCCTTTTTTTTCCCCTTTTTTTTCCTTATTTTTCCCTATTTTTTTCCTTTTTTCTCCCTTTTTTTCCCTATTTTTTCTTATTATTTTTCCTAGTTTTCCTATTTTTTTCCAACTTTTTCCTAACTTTCTCCTAACTTCTTCCAACTTCCTCCAACTTCTTCCAGCTTCTTCCAACTTTTTCCTAACTTCTTCCAACTTCCAATTTCTTCCAATTTCTTCCAACTCCTTCTGATTTTTCCTGTTTTTCCTTATTTTTCCCTTTTTTTCCCAGCTCTGCCCCCTCTCCCTGCATGTCCCGGGCCTGGCCCGGAGTTTTTCCTGCCGGGGCGGATCCGGGCGGGGGTTGGAAAATCGGGATCGCCGTCCCCGCCTGGGAAAAAACAGGCGGCTCCCGCTTTTCCACCCATTTTTTAATGGCGATTTTTGTTTTCCCTCTCTCCCCTGGGCCGGGAATTCCCTGGGCAGGGAGGCTCTGGAATGTTCCGGGGCCATCCCAAATCTCTGTCACCTTTGTTGTCCCCAAATCCCCAAGGGGATTCTGCCCCTGGCACTTTTGGGGGGATTTCTGGGGGTTTTGGGTTCACCCGAGGGGGTTTTGGTGGTTTCTCACGGATTTTGGGGCTGCTGGGATCCCCCAAAAAGAGGCCCGAGGCAGGAATTTGTGGGGAAAACAGGGAACACCCCAAAACTCAACATTTCACCCCAAAAAAGAGAAGGGGGGGGAGCGGCCCCAAATCCGCTCCTGCTGCTCCAGCAGGAAAATCCCGGATTTGACCCCAAAATGCCCCATTGGACCATGGGGGTGACCCCAAATGAGGATTTGGGGATATGGGGACACGGGGATTTGGGGATATGGGGACATGGGGATTTGGGGACACAGGGACACAGGGATTTGGGCACATGGGGACACGGGGATTTGGGGACATGGGGACACAAGGACGTGGGGACGTGGGGACACAGGGTTATGGGGACATGGAGATTTGGGGTTATGGGGACACGGAGATTTGGGGACATGGGGACATAGGGATTTGGGGTCATGGGGACACGGGGATATGGAGACCTGGTGACACAGGGATTTGGGGACACGGGAACACAGGCACAGCCAGCACACGCGTGTGGCGGCTCCCTGTGCCGTGTCCCTGTCCCCACATGTCCCCAGAATGTCCAGCCACACTCACACTCCCCCCAGTGTCCCCCTGTGTCCCCCTCGGGCTGGCCCCATTCCCGCCCCCCGTGTCCCCTCATGTCCCCGCCGTGTCCCCCCCCCGGCCTGGCCCCATTCCCGCCCCCCGGGTTCTCCAGCGCCTTTTTGGGAAGCGCCGGTGCCGGGGCCCCCCCGCGCCCCCCCCCCCGCGCCCGCCCGGGCTCCGGGCCAGCCCCGACCCCCCCGCGCCCCCCGGGGCCAGAGAGGGAACACGGAGGGGACACCAGGAGGACACGGAGGGGACACCGGGGGGACACCGCGGGGACACCGCGGGGACACCGCGGCACCGGCTGCTCCGGGGGGGTGGCGGCGCCCCGGGGCCCCCCAGGAGCGGCCGGGGGGGGCGCGGGGGGTGACGTGGCCCCGCCGCCGGCCGGGCTAAATACGGGGCTATATACGGGGCTATATACGGGGCTATATACGGGGCTGTACACGGGGCTAAATACGGGGCTGAGCCGGCCGTGAGTCAGGCCCGGCCCCCCCGGGCCCCCCCGGTGACTCAGGGGAGCGTCGGGACCGCGACGGGCACGGGGGGGGCCCACGGCGGGGAGGGGGCACTGGGGACACCCCTGGGGATGGGGGCTGTGGTTGTACCCCCCAAATGGGGCTGGGGGCACTGGGGAAAATGGGGACGCCCCCCAGGGGTGGGGGCTGTGGGTGTCCCCCCCAAAATGGGGCTGGGGGCAGCCCCTAGGGGTGGATGGGGGGTCTGGGGGATGTCTCTGGGATGGGACCCTGGGGTGACCCTGGGGTGGGGGGACAATGGGGGGGCAGAGCAGGAGGGGATTTGGAGCTTTGGGAATTTGGGAATTTAGGAATTTAGGGACATGGGAGTGTGGGAACTTGGGGATGTGGGGATTTGGGGATGTGGGGAGTTGGGGATTTGGGGAGTTGGGGATTTGGGAATTTGGGGATTTAGGGACGTGGGGATGTAGGAATTTGGGGATGTGGGGAGTTGGGGATTTGGGAATTTGGGGGTTTAAGAACACGGGGGTGTGGGAATTTGGGGATGTGGGGATCTCAGGATTTAGGGATTCGGGAATTCGGTAATTTGGTGATGTGGGAATTTGGGCACGTGGGGACACAGGGATGTGAGAGTGACGAACCTGGGGACAGGGGGACAGAGCCGGGCCACGCGCCGGGCCGCGGTCACGGTGTCACTGCACGGTGTCACCACGCGCGGCCCGGGTGTCACCACACCCAGTTCTGGTGCCACCACCCTGCGCGTGCCCGGGGCCGGTGCGGGGCAGGAAAGGCCCCGGCGCCAGCTCATTGTTCCCCCCCCGCACCCCCTCCGCGCCCGCCACTTCCCCCCCGGGCACGGAAACGTCCCCATTGTCCCCAGAGGGGCACAGCGGGCACACGGGACAGCGGCGACGCGCGGGGACACGCGGGGACACGCGGGGACAAACCCGCCCCCCGCGCCACCCCCCGGGCACGGCCGCTGCTGCCCTGGGGGATCCCTGGGGGTGTCCCTGGGGTGTCCCTGGGGGTGTCCCTGGGGGAGTCCCCGGGTGTCCCCACGGTCCCCTGGGTGTCCCCTCCGAGCCCCCCCGAGCCCCCCGAGCCCGGCCCAGCTGCGCGGCCGCCGTTGCATCAGCGGCGCTGGAATGCGGCGGCTGCCGGGCGAGGCCCCCGACCCCGGCCCCTGCGCGCCCCCTCTGCACGCCCCCGGCCTCCCCTTGCACGCCCCCTTTGCACGCCCCCTTTGCACGCTCCCGTCCGTCCCCTTGCACGCCCCCGTGCACACGCGGCCACGCGCCCCGCACGGGGCCGGGGGTGTCCCCGCGTGTCCCCCCCTGTCCCCCCGTGTCCCCTCCTTTGCACCAGCACCGGGGGGGGCCGCACACGCGTGCGGTGGGGAGGGGGCACCGCCCCGCCCCTCCCGTGTCCCCCCCTTGTCCCCCCGGGGGGGGGGGGGTTCCTACTGTCCCCTCATGTGTCCCCAAGGCGGTGCCAGCGCCGTGTCCCCCCCCCCGGTGGGGCTCCTGTCTCCTCCCCGTGTCCCCCCCCCCACGGGCGTTCTCTCCCCCCCTCCCGTGTCCCCCCAGGGGGGTCCCACCCCTCCGTGGGAACGGCTCCAGCCCCGGCCCCGTTTCCGCTCTTCCCTTCCAGGAAGCGGCGCCGGGATCCGGCCCCCCCCGTCCCCCGCGGTGTCCCCTTCCTCCCTCCATGTCCCCTTCCTCCCTCCGTGTCCCCTTCCTCCCTCTGTATCCCCTTCTCCCCTCCGTGTCCCCTTCCCTCTCAGTGTCCCCCCCCGTCCCCTGCGGTGTCCCCTTCCTCCCTCCATGTCCCCTTCCTCTCTCCGTGTCCCCTTCCCTCTCAGTGTCCCCTTCCTCCCTCCATGTCCCCTTCCTCCCTCCGTGTCCCCTTCCTCTCCCAGTGTCCCCCCATGTCCCCTTCCTCCCTCCGTGTCCCCCCCCCATGTCCCCCTCCTCCGGCCATGTCCCCTCCTCCCTCAGTGTCCCCGGCCCTGCCACCCCCTGGCCTGGCCCTCTCCTGTCCCCTGTGTCCTGTCCTGCAGTGTCACCCATGTCCCCCCATGTCCCCTGTGCCTGTCCCGCTCGTGTCCCCACACGGTGTCCTGTGTGCCAGTGTCCCCAAACGTCCCAGTACCCGCAGTGTCCCCATACCCCAGTGTCCCTGAGTCCCTGGCCTTCACGTCCCGCTGTCCCAAGGTGTCCCAGTGTCCCTGTCCCTCATGTCCCAGTGTCCCTCATGTCCCTCATGTCCCAGTGTCCCTGTCCCTCATGTCCCTCATGTCCCTCATGTCCCTCACGTCCCACTGTCCCAGGGTCCCCGTGCCTTTCAGGTGTCCCCGTCCCTGCTGTCCCATTGCCCCCAGGGTGTCCCTCGGGCGTCCTTCAGGTGTCCCCATCCCTGATGTCCCCATGGCCCCGGGCTGTCCCGGTGTCCTTGGTGTGTCCCGCTGTCCCCGGGCTGTCCCCGTCCCTTCTGTCCCCGCTCCCCCCGGGCTCCCCGGGGCCGCCGCCGGTGCCGGTGCCGGTGCCGGTGCCCGGCGGGGCTCAGGCTCCTCCCCGGTGAGTCACGGCGGGGCGGGGCGGCCCCGGGCCCCCCCCGGGCACTTTCCGAGGGGACTCGGGAGCGGGAGCAGCGCCGAGCCCGGGCAGCCCCGACCGCCATGGCCCCGGCCCCGGCCCCCCCGCGCCGCCCCCGGCCCCGGCGCCGCTGCCGGCCCCGGATGGCGCTGCCGGTGCCGCTGCCGGTGCCGCTGCTGCTGCCGCTGCTGCTGCCGCCGGTCGCCGCCTTCAACCTGGAGGCGTCGCGGCCCGTGGTGTTCCGCGGGGCCCCCGGCTCCTTCTTCGGCTTCGCGCTGGACTTTTACCTGCCCGAGCCCCGCAGGTACCGGGAACCGAGCCGGGAACCGAGTCGGGGACCGGGCCGGGAGCGGCACCGCCGGCCGCGAACCGCGCCGGGAACCGGGACCGCCCACGGGGAACCGGGACGGGACGGGACGGGGCGGGGGCGGCGGCGGCGCCGGGGCGGGAGCGGCCGCGGGGAGCGGGGAGGGCGGCGGGACGGGAACGGCGGGACCGAGGGACGGAGGGACCGAGGGACGGGACCGGGAGAGGGACGGGAACCGGGCACCGGGAGCGGGAGCGGCCGGCGGGGAGCGGGAGCGGCCCGGTGGGACGGGGAGCGGCCGCGGAGCGGGGCGGGGCGAGGAGGGCCGGCCCCGGAGCGGGATAACGGGAACGGGACAGCGGGACCGGGAATGGGAAGGGCCACCGGGAACGGGCGGGGGCGGCGGGAACGGGAACGGGAAGTGCGAACCGGGACCGAAAGCGTGAACAGAGAGCGGGACGGGGGAGAGGGAGCCGGAGCCGGGGAGCGGGGCGGGAACGGGGACCGGGCCGGGGCAGCGGGGACTGGAACGGGACACCGGGAATCGGAACCGGGAATGGGAGGCAGGAAGCGGGGCCGGGGAACGGGAACCGGGAGGGTCCGGCCCGTCCGGGGGTCCCAGCGGGGCCGAGCCCCGGTCCCCCCGTGTCCCCCCCGTGTCCCCCCCGCGCCGGCCCCGCCGGGGGTCCCGGGGCCCCCCTGCCCCGGGCCCGGAGCGTTTCCTGTAACCGGAGCCGGGAGCTGCCCCCGGGGGGCTCGGGGGGGGGCTCGGGGGGTCCCGAACATCTGGGGGAGGACCCGAACATCTGGGGGGGGACCCACGCACGGCCTTGCCGCCCCCCCACCCCCACGTGTGACCCACGGGGGACCCGGGGCGAAGCGGGAGGGGTCTCGCAGCCCTGGAGGGGGCCGGGAGCGGCCCTGGGACCCCCCCGTGCCCCGCGGGTGACACAAGCGCGGTGTCCCCGCCGTGTCACCACCCCCCCGTGTCCCCCCCCAGTGTCAGCATCCTGGTGGGGGCCCCCAAGGCCAACACGAGCCAGCCCAACGTCACCCAGGGGGGGGCCGTGTTCCACTGCCCCTGGCCCCCCGAGGGCAGCGGCTGCGCCCCCATCGACTTCGACCACATCGGTGAGGGGACACCGGGGGGACACCGGGGGGACACGGGGGGGAACTGGGGACACAGGGACACGGGGGGACATGGCAGGGGACAGGGATGGGGGGGGGAACGGGGCACACCTGGAATGGGGACATGTGGGGGGGACAGGACCCACAGGAACAGGGACACAGGGGGGGACAAACCCCCCCAGGAACGGGGACAGGGACAGGGTCAGGAGCCCCAGGAATGGGGACAGGGACCAGGACAAACCGCCCAGGAACAGGAACAGGGACAAACCCCCAGGAACGTGGACAGGAACAGGGACAAACCGCCCAGGACATGGGGACTGGGACAGGGACAAACCCCCCAGGAACAGGAACGGGGACAGGGAGAAACCCCCCAGGGCATGGGGACAGGAACAGGGAGAAACCCCCAGGAACGGGGACAGAACCAGGCCATGGGCAGGGGACAGGAATGGGGACAAAGAGGGGGGCCAGACCCCCCCTCCAGACATTTGGGGACAGGGTTGGGGACACCCCCAGGGGACGGGGCCACAGCGGTGGCGCCCAGCGGCCCCCAGGACCCCCCAGGGCAGCTCGGTGTCACCGCCCCCTGTCCCTGTCCCTGTCCCTGTCCCCACCCCCCAATGGCCTTGGCTCCGTTAATGATC
>NW_027269466.1:0-32798 GCF_023055355.1 Agelaius tricolor | reverse complement strand
AAAATCCCCAAAATCTGGGGACCCAAAACCCCAAAATTTGGGATCCTGGAACCCCAAAATTTGGGGACCCAAAATCCCCAGAATTTGGGATCTGGGAACCCGGACAAAACCCCCAAAATTTGAGGACCACCCAAAAATCCCAAAATCTGGGGTTCAAAAACCCCAAAATTTGGGATCCTGGAACCCCAAAATCCCCAAAATTTCAGGGCCCAAAACCCAAAATCCCCAAAATCCGGGGACCCAAAATCCCAAAATTTGGGGACCCAAAAACCCCAAAATCCCCAAAATTTGGGATCTGGGAACCCCAAAATCCCGGGGTCCAAAAACCCCAAAATTTGGGACCTGGGAACCCCAAAATCCCCAAAATTTGGGAACCCAAAAAACCCAAAAATTTGGGATCCTGGAACCCCAAAAACCCCAAAATTTGGGGACCCCAAACCCCAAAAACCCCAAAATTTCAGGGTCCAAAAACCCCAAATCCCCAAAATTTGGGGACCCAAAAATCCCAAAATCCAGGGACGCAAAATCCCCAAAATTTGGGACCCTCAGACCCCAAAAATTTGAGAAATCCCAAAAACCCCAAAATTTGAAGACCCAAAAACCCCAAAATTTGGGATCTGGGAACCCCAAAATCCCGAAAATTTGGGAAAGCCCAAAAATCTCAAAATTCGGGGACCCAAAATCCCCAAACTTGGCGACCCAAAAGGCCAAAAACCCCAAAATTTGGATCTGGAACCCCAAAATTCCCAAAATTTTGGGCTCCAAAAACCCCAAAATTTCGGGGTTCAAAAACCCCCAAATTTCGGGATCTGGAACCCCAAAATTTTGGGGCCCAAAACCGCCAAAAACCCCAAAATCCGGGGAGCCAAAATCCCCAAAAACCCCAAAATCCGGGGAGCCAAAAACATCAAAATTCCCAAAATTTGAGGACCCAAAACCCCAAAATTTTGGGGCCCAAAAACCCCAAAATTTGAGGGCCCAAACCCCAAAAACCCCAAAATTTGGGACCCCAAAAACCCCAAAATCCGGGGACCCAAAAACCCAAAATTTGGGGACCCAAAAACCCCAAAATCCCCAAAATTTGGGATCTGGGAACCCCAAAACCCCAAAATTTGGGAAACCCCAAAAACCCCAAAATTTGGGGACCCAAAACCCCAAAATTCCCAAAATTTGGAAACCCAAAAACCCCAAAATTTGGGACCCTCAGACCCCAAAAATTTGAGAAATCCCAAAAACCCAAAATTTGGGGACCCAAAACCCCCAAAATTTGGGATCTGGGAACCCAAAAATCCCAAAAATTTGGGAAACCCCAAAATCCGGGGACCCCAAACCCCAAAAACCCCAAAATTTCGGGGTTCAAAAACCCCAAAATCCCCCAAATTTGGGGGCCCAAAATTCCCAAAATTTGGGATCTGGAACCCCAAAATTTGGGAAACCCCAAAACCCCAAAATTTGGGGGAATTTGCCCCAAAATTTGGGGAATTTGCCCCAAAATTTGGGGTCCCTGACCCCTCCCCCCCCTTTCCTGCAGCGCCCCGAGGCCGCGAAAACCCCGGGTGAGAAATGGGGAAATTTGGGGAAATTTGGGAAAAATTTGGGAAATTTGGGAAAAATTTGGGAAAATTTGGGAAAATTTGGCGAAAACGGGGGGAAATTTGGGGGAAAATCGAGAAATTTTGGGAAAATTGGGGGAAATTTGGGGTAATTTGAGGGGAATTTGGGGGAGATTTGGGAGATTTTTGGGGAATTTTTTGGCAATTTGGGGAGAATTTGGAAAATTCGGGAATTTTGGGAAAATTTGGGGGAAATTTCAGGGAGATTTGGGGAATTTGGGGGAAATTAGGAAAATTTTGGGGGAATTTGGGGGGAATTCTATGGAAATTTGGGGAATTTGGGGAAAAATTTGGGGTAATTTTGGGAAAATTTTGGGGAAAATTTGGGGAGAATTTGGGGAGAATTTTGGGGGAGACTTCGGGGCAAATGGGGAAAATTTGGGGGAAAATTTGGGGAAATTTGGGAAATTTGGGGGAGATTTGGGAGATTTTGGGGAAAAATTTGGGAAAAATTGGGGGGAATTTGGGGGGAGATTTGGGGAAAATTTGGGGGAAATTGGTGAAAATTGGGGGGAAAATTGGGGGAATTTTGGGAAAATTGGGGAATATTGGGAAAATTTGGTGAATTTTAGGGAATTTTGGGGAAAATTTCGGGAATTTTAGGGGAATTTTATGGAGATTTGGGGAAAATTTGGGTGAAATTGGGGGAATTTTGGGGAATTTTGGGGAAATTGTGGGAATTTGGGAATAATTGGGAGGAAATTTGGGGGAATTTTAGGGAAAATTCAGGGAAAATTGGGGGAATTTTGGGGCAATTTTGGGAAAAATTGGGGGAAATTTGGGGGATTTTAGGGAGATTTGGGGGAAATTGGGAAAATTGGGGAATTTGGGGGAAATTTGGGGGAAAATTGGGGAATTTTAGGGAAATTTTGGGGGAAATTGGGGGAGATTTGGGGAAAAATTTGGGAAAATTGGGGGAAATTGGGGAATTTTAGGGAAAATTTGCAGAATTTGGGGGAGTTTTGGGGGAAATTGGGGGAGATTTGGGGAAAATTTGGGAAAAATTGGGGAGAATTTGGGGGATTTTGGGGAATTTTGAGAAAATTGGGAGAAAATTGGGGAAATTTAGGGAATTTTGGGGAAATTTGGGGGGAATTTTGGGGGAATTTTAGGGAGATTTGGGGGAATTTGGGGAAAAATTGGGGAATTTGGGGGAATTTGGGAGGAAATTGGGGAATTTTGGGGGAATTTGGGGGAGTTTTGGGAAAATTTTGGGAAAATTCAGGGAAAATTGGGGCGATTTTGGGAAAATTTGGGGGAATTTGGAGAAATTGGGGGGAATTGGGGCAATTTCAGGGAGAGTTGGGAAAATTTGGGGAAAATTGGGAATTTTTGGGGAAATTGGGGGAAAATTGGGAAATTCGGGAAATTTGGGGGAATTTTGGGAAATTTGGAGAATTTTGGTAAAATTTGGGGAAAATTGGGGGATTTTGGGGCAATTTTGGAAAATTTGGGGGAGATTTGGGGGGAAATTGGGGGAATTTGGGGCAAATTGGGGAATTTTGGGGCAAATTTTGGGGGGATTTGGGGGCAAATTGGGGAATTTTAGGGAAATTTGGGGAGATTTTGGGGGAATTTTCGGAAATTCTGGGAGAAATTGGGGAAATTTTGGGGGAATTGGGGGGATTATGGGGGGGTTTTGGGAAAATTTGGAAAATTCAGGGAAAATTGGGGAGTTTTGGGAAAATTGGGAATTTGGGAGGAATTTTGCGGAATTTTTGGAAATTCGGGGGAATTTGGGGAAATTTTGGGGGAAATTGGGGGAAATTTGGGGAATTTTGGAATAATTGGGGAATTTTATGTGAAATTGGGGGAATTTTGGGGAGGATTTGGGGGAATTTTGGGGAAAAATTGGGGGGAATTTGGGGGAATTTTGGGGCAATTTGGGGGAATTTTGGGGAATTTTAGGGAGATTTGGGGGAAATTGGGGAATTTTGGGAATTTTAGGGGAATTTTATGGAGATTTGGGGAATTTTGGGGGAAATTGGGGCGAATTTTGCAGCAATTTGGGGGAATTTTGGGAAAATTGGGGAATTTCAGGGAGATTTGGGGGAATTTGGGGAAAATTTTGGGAAAATTGGGGGAGGTTTGGGAAATTTTGGGGGAATTTGGGGAAAATTGGGGCAGTTTTGGGGGAATTTGATTGGGATCTGGGGGAATTTGGGGAAAATTTGGGGGAATTTTGGGAAATATTTGGGAAAATTGGGGGAATTTCAGGGAAATTTGGGGGAATTTTGGGGGAATTTTAGGGAGATTTGGGGGGAAATTGGGGCAAATTTGAGGAATTTGGGGCAATTTTGAGGAAAATTGGGGGAGGTTTGGGGAAATTTGGGGCAATTTTGGGAAAATTTGGGGGAAATTTGGGGGAATTTTGGGGGAATTGGGGAGGAAAGTTTTTAAAAAAAATTGGGGAATTTGGGGGGATTTTGGGGCATTTTAGGGGATTTTTTTTTTGAATTTTGGGGGAAAATTTGGGAGGAATTTGGGAGATTTTGGGAATTTTATTTTTAATTTTTGGGGGGATTTGGGGGAGAATTTGGGGAGGGATTTGAGGGGGGAATTTGGGATTTTGGGAGGAAATTTCGGGGATTTTGGGAAATATTGGGTGGATTTGGGGGGAATTTTGGGGAAAATTTGGGGGAAAATTGGGGAAAATTTTGGGAAATTTGGAAAAAAAATGGGGGAAAATTGGGGAATTTTAGGGAAAATTTGCGGAATTTGGGGGAGTTTTGGGGGAATTTGGGAAAATTTGGGGGGATTTTGGGGCAATTTTGGGGAAAATTCGGGGAGGTTTGGGGAAATTTGGGGGAAATTTTGGGGAATTTGGGGAAAACTTGGGGGGGAAAATTGGGGAAAATTTTGGGAAATTGGGGAAATTTGGGGGGATTTTGGGGAGATTTGGGGCAATTTTGGGAAAATTGGGGAAATTTGGGGGAAATTTGGGGAATTTTTGGGGGGAATTGGGGAGGAATTTTTTTTTTAATTGGGGAAATTTGGGGGGGATTTTGGGGCATTTTTAGCGAATTTTGGGAGATTTTTTTTTTTAATTTTGGGCGATTTTTTAGGGGAAATTTGGGAGGAATTTGGGAATTTTGGGACAATTTTGGGGATTATTGGGGAATTTTATTTTTAATTTTTTGGGGGGATTTGGGGGAGAATTTTGGGGAAATTTGGGGCAATTTGGGGAAAATTGGGGAATTTTGGGGGAATTTGGGGAAATTTTGGGAAAATTTTGGGAAAATTGGGGTGAATTTGGGGAGAATTTGGGGAATTTGGGGGATTTTTTGGGATTCAGGGAATTTTGGGGGGAATTTTGGGAATTTTTTGGGATTCAGGGAATTTTTTGAATTTTGGGAAATTTTGGGCGATTTTTGGGGATTTTAGTGCAAAATTGGGGAATTTTTGGGGGGATTTTTTCAAATTTTGGGGGATTTTGGGGGGAAATTTGGGGGCATTTTAAGGGAATTTTGGGCAATTATTTTAAGGGGATTTTTTAGAGGAATTTTGGGGGAAATTTGGGAGGAATTTGGGAGATTTTGGGAATTTTATTTTTAATTTTTTGGGGGGGAATTTGGGGAGGGATTTGAGGGGGGAAATTTGGGATTTCGGGAGGAAAATTTGGGGAGGAATTTGGGGTTTTTAGGGCAAAATTTTTGCTTTTTGGGGGTGGCAAATTTGGGGTTTTTTGGTTCCAAACGGGTGAAAAATTCGGGATTTTCTCTGGAACTGCCCAAAATCCCCAATTTCCCCCAAATTTTGGGGGAAATTTTGGGGATTTTTGGGCCTTTTTTTTTCCTCCCTCAGCTCCCGCGGCCTCGGCGTAGCCCCGCCCCCTTTGGAATGAAGCCCCGCCCACCCGGATCAAGCCCCGCCCACCCGGATCAAGCCCCGCCCCTGTGCATGAAACAAAAAAACCCAAAAAATTTTGGGGGGGGAAATTTTGGGGGATCCCCCCCCCTGCACGGAGCCAAGGACCCAAAAAAACCCCAAAAAAACCCCAAAAAAAACCCCAAAAAACCCCAAAAAAATCCCAAAAAAAACCCCAAAAAAACCCCCAAAAAACCCCAAAAAAAACCCCAAAAAAACCCCCCAAAAAAACCCCAAAAAACCCCAAAATTTTGGGGCTCCTCCCCCCTTGAACCCCCCAAAAAATTTGGGGACCCCCCCCCCCCAAAACTGCACTTTCACACCTGGGAGACCCCAAAAATTTTGGGGATCCCCCCCTAAAAATGCACTTTGATATTGGGGACACCCCCCAAAAAATTAAGGGGGACCCCAAAAAAAATTTGGGGACCCCAAAAAAAAATTGGGGGAGCCCAAAAAATTTGGGGTCCCTCGGCCCAAACCTCCCGAAAAAATTTGGGGATCCCCCCCCCTAAAAATGGACTTGGAGCGCCCCAAAATTGGGGGGAGGATGGAAAAGGGACCCCAAAAATGGGGGGGGGCACAAAAATTTGGGGGAGCCCCAAAAAATGGGGGGGGGGGGGAGGGGAAAAAGGGGGGGGAGGGGAGGGTTTGGGGTCCCCCCCCCAATGGAATTTTGGGGTCCCCAATGTTGGGGTCCCCTCGCGGTGAAATAAAGGAGAGGTTTGGGAAGGGCGGCTCTGGGCTGGGGGGGGAACCCCGGAAATTCTACAAGAATTGCTCCAAAAAACCCAAAAATTCCCCCAAAAATCGCCCCAAAAATTCCTCAAAAATTGCTCCAAAATTCGCCCCAAAATCACAAAAAAATTGCCCCAAAAAATCCCCAAAAATTCCCCAAAAATTGCCCCCAAATATCCCAAAAATTGTCCCAAAAATCAAAAAAAACCCCCCAAAAACTCAGCGAAAAAATCCAAAAATTCCCCGCCAAAATCACACCAAAAATTCCTCAAAAGTCCCAAAAAATTCCCCCAAAATTGCCCCAAAATTCGCCCAAAAAATCGCAAAAATTGCCCCAAAAATTGCCCCAAAAATTGCCCCAAAAATTGCCCCAAAAATTGCCCCAAAAAATCCGCAGAAAAATTCAAAAATTCCTCCCAAAAATCCCCCAAAATTGCCCCAAAAAATGCCCCAAAAATCACAAAAATTGCCCCAAAAACTCAGCGAAAAAATCCAAAAATTCCTCCCCAAAATCCCCCAAAATTGCCCCAAAATGCCAAGAATTGCCCCAAAAATTGCCCCAAAAATCCCAAAAATTGCCCCAAAAATTCCTCAAAAGTCCCCAAAAATTCCCCCAAAATTGCCCCAAAAAATCCCAAAAATTGCCCCAAAATTCGCCCAAAAATCACCAAAAATTCCCCCAAAAAATCCGTGAAAAAATTCAAAAATTCCTCCCCAAAATCCTCCCAAAATTCCCCAAAATTTCCCCAAAAATTCCCCAAAAGTCCCCAAAAATCCCCAAAAGGGGGGGGAGGGGAGGGTTTGGGGTCCCCCCCCAATGGAATTTTGGGGTCCCCAATGTTGGGGTTCCCCCGCGGTGAAATAAAGGAGAGGTTTGGGAAGGGCGGCTCTGGGGATGTGGGGGGAACCCCGGAAAGTCCAGAAAAAAGTCCCAAAATTGTCTCAAATTTGCCCCAAAAAATTCCTCAAAAAAATCCCAAAAATGCCCCAAAAATTCCTCAAAAGTCCCCAAAAATTGCCCCAAAAATTCCTCCAAAAATCCCCAAAAATTCAAAAATTCATCCCAAAAATTGCCCCAAAATTCCCCCAAAAATCCCAAAAATTGCCCCAAAAATTCCTCAAAATTCGCCCCAAAAAATCCCAAAACTTGCCCCAAAAATTCCTAAAAATCGCCCCAAAAAATCCCAAAAATCGCCCCAAAAATTGCCCAAAATATCACAAAAAATTCCCCCACAAATCCGCAAAAAAATTCAAAAACTTCCCCCCAAAATTGCCCCAAAAATCCCCTCAAAAATTGCCCCAAAAATCCCAAAAATTGCCCCAAAAATTGTCCCAAAAAATCACAAAAATTGCCCCAAAAATCGCCCCAAAAATCCACGAAAATTCCCAAAAATTGCCCCAAAAAATGGCCCAATAATCCCAAAAATCGCCCCAAAAATACGCGAAAAATTCAAAAATTCCGCCCCAAAATTGCCCCAAAAATTCCTCAAAAGTCCCCAAAAATTGCCCCCCAAAATCCCCAAATCCCTCCCCAAATTCTCCTAAAATAAATTTTAAAAAATCCAAAAATTCCCCAAAATAATCCCCAAAAAATCCCCCAAAAATGTCCCAAAAAATTCAAAAATTTGCCCCAAAAATTTGCCCCAAAAAATCCCCAAAATTCTCCAAAAATTCCCCCAAAAAATCCGCGAAAAAATCAAAAATTCCTCCCCAAAATCCCCCTAAAAATCCCCAAAAGTTGCCCCAAAAATTCCCCAAAATTCGCCCAAAAAATCCCCCAAAAGTCCCCAAAAATTGCCCAAAAATCCGAGAAAAAATTCAAAAATTTCTCCCCAAAATCCCCCAAAAATTCCTCAAAAATTGCCCCAAAAAATTCCTCAAAAATTGCCCCAAAAAATGCCCCAAAAATCCGCAAAAAAATTCAAAAATTCACCCCAAAAATTGCCCCAAAAATTGCCCCAAAATCGCCCCAAAATTCCCCAAAAGTCCCCAAAAAATCCCCAAAAGGGGGGGGAGGGGAGGGTTTGGGGTCCCCCCCCCAATGGAATTTTGGGGTCCCCAATGTTGGGGTCCCCCCGCGGTGAAATAAAGGAGAGGTTTGGGAAGGGCGGCTCTGGGGATGTGGGGGGAACCACGGAAAGTCCAGAAAAAAATCCCAAAAATGACTCAAGAATTGTCCCAAAAATCACAAAAATTGTCCCAAAAATTGTCCCAAAATTACTCAAAAATTGCTCCAAAAATTCCTCAAAAATCACCAAAAATTCCCCCAAAAATCCGTGAAAAAATTCAAAAATTCACCCCAAAAATTGCCCCAAAAATCCCAAAAAATTCAAAGATTCCCCCCAAAAATTGCCCCAAAATTGCCCCAAAAAATCCCCCAAAAATTGCCCCAAAAAATGCAAAAATTCCCCCCCCCAAATCCCTCTGAAATTGCCCCAAAAATTGCCCCAAAAATCCCCAAAATTCCCCAAAAATTCCTCAAAAATTCCCCCAAAAATTTCCCCAAAAAATCCGCTAAAAAATCAAAAATTCCCCCCAAAAAATTCCCCTAAAAATTCCTCAAAAGTCCCCAAAAATTGCCCCAAAAAATTCCCCAAAAAATTCCTCAGAAGTCCCCAAAAATGCCCCCAAAAATTCAAAAATTCCCCCCAAAATTCCCAAAAATTTTCCCAAAAATTTCCCCAAAAATTTCCCCAAAAATCCCCCCAAAAAATGCAAAAATTCCCCCCCCAAATCCCCCAAAAATTGCCCCAAAATTCGCCCATAAATCCCCAAAATTGCCCCAAAAAATCTGCGAAAAAAGAGGAAAAAAGGGGGGGAGGGGAGGGTTTGGGGTCCCCCCCCCCAATGGAATTTTGGGGTCCCCAATGTTGGGGTCCCCCCGCGGTGAAATAAAGGAGAGGTTTGGGAAGGGCGGCTCTGGGGATGTGGGGGGAAACCACGGAAATTCCATAAAAAAATCCCAAAAATGCCCCAAAAATTGCCCCAAAATTACTCAAAAATTGCTCCAAAAATGCCCCAAAAAATCACAAAAATTGCCCCAAAAATTCCCCCAAAAATCCACGAAAATTCCCAAAAATTGCCCCAAAAAATGGCCCAATAATCCCAAAAATCGCCCCAAAAATACGCGAAAAATTCAAAAATTCCGCCCCAAAAATTGCCCCAAAAAGTCCCCAAAATTCCCCCAAAAATTCGCAAAAATTGCCCCAAAATTGCCCCAACAATCCCTCAAAAGTCCCCAAAAAATGCCCCAAAAATTGCCCCAAAATTTGCCCCAAAAAATCCGCGGAAAAATTCAAAAATTCCTCCCCAAAATTGCCCCAAAATGCCAAGAATTGCCCCAAAAAATCCCAAAAATTGCCCCAAAAATTCCTCAAAAATTGCCCCAAAAATTGCCCCAAAAATCCCCCCAAAATTGCCCCAAAAAATGCCCCCAAAATTGGCCCAAAAATCCACAAAAAATTCAAAAATTCACCCCAAAAATTGCCCCAAAAATTTCCCCAAAATTGCCCGAAAAATTCCTCAAAAGTCCCCAAAAATTGCCCCAAAATTACTCAAAAATTGTCCCAAAAATTGCTCCAAAAAATCCCAAAAATTGCCCCAAAATTACTCAAAAATTGTCCCAAAAATTGCTCCAAAAAATCCCAAAAATTGCCCCAAAATTACTCAAAAATTGCTCCAAAATTCGCCCCAAAAATTGCCCCAAAAATCCCCAAAAAATTGCCCCAAAAATTCCGCAAAAATTGCCCCAAAAAATCCCAAAATTTGCCCCCAAAATTGCCCCAAAAATCCCAAAAATTGCCCCAAAATTCCCCCAAAAATCCCAAAAATTGCCCCAAAAATCCGCAAAAAAAAAACCCAAAAACTTCCACCCCAAAATCCCCCCAAAATTGCCCCAAAAATTGCCCAAAAAAAAGCCCCAAAAATTCCTCAAAAGTCCCCAAAAATCCCCCCAAAAATCCGCGAAAAAAATTCAAAAATTCCGCCCCAAAATTGTCCCAAAAATCACAAAAAATTCCCCGAAAAATCCGCGAAAAAATTCAAAAATTGCCCCCAAAATTGCCCCAAAAAATCCCCAAAATTGCCCCAAAAATTCCTCAAAAAATCCCAAAAATTGCCCCAAAAATTGCCTCAAAAAATCCCAAAAATTGCCCCAAAATTCGCCCCAAAAATTCCTCGAAAATTCCCCCAAAAATCCCAAAAATCGCCCCAAAAAAGTCCCCCAAAAATCCCCCCAAAAATGCAAAAATTCCCCCCCAAAATCCCCCCTAAAATTGCCCCCAAATTGCCCCAAAATTCGCCCAAAAATCCCAAAAATTCCCAAAAAATTCCTCAAAAATTGCCCCAAAAATTCCTCAAAAATCTCAAAAATTGCCCCAAAAATTTGCCCCAAAAATCCCAAAAAATTGCCCCAAAAAATCCCCAAAAATTGCCCCAAAAATTGCCCCAAAATCTCCCCAAAATTCGCCCCAAAAATCGCCCTAAAAATCCACAAAAAAATTCAAAAATTCCGCCTCAAAATTCCCCCAAAATTACCCAAAAATTGCCCCAAAAATTCCTTAAAAATTCCCCAAAAAAATCCCAAAAATTGCCCCAAAAATCAAAAAAAAAATACCCCAAAAATTCAGTGAAAAAATCCAAAAATTCCCCCCCAAAAATTGCCCCAAAATTGCCCCAAAAATGCCCCAAAAATTCGCCCCAAAATTCGCCCAAAAAATCCCCAAAATTGCCCCAAAATCTCAGTGAAAAAATCCAAAAATTCCCCCCCAAAATCCCCCAAAAATCCCCTCTAAATTTGCCCCAAAAATTCCCCAAAATTCGCCCAAAAAAATCCCAAAAATTGCCCCAAAAATTGCCCCAAAAAATCCCCAAAAATTGCCCCAAAAATTGCCCCAAAATCACAAAAAATGCCCCAAAAATTGCCCCCAAATTGCCCCAAAATTCGCCCCAAATTCCCAAAAATTGCCATAAAAATCCGCAAAAAAATTCAAAAATTCCGCCCCAAAATTGCCCCAAAAAATCCCAAAAATTGCCCCAAAAAAATCCCAATAATTGCCCCAATAATTGCCCCAAAAATCCCAAAAATTCCCAACAAATCGCCTCAAAAATTGCCCCAAAAATCCCAAGAATTCCCCAAAAATTCCTAAAAAATTGCCCCAAAAAATCCTCAAAAGTCCTCAAAAATTCCCCGAAAAGTTGCCCCAAAAATCGCCCCAAAAATTCCAAAAATTGCCCCCAAAATTCGCCCCAAAAATTCCTCCAAAATTGCCCCCAAAATTCCTCAAAAGTCCCAAAAAATCCCAAAAATTGCCCCAAAATCTCAGTGAAAAAATCCAAAAATTCCCCCCAAAATTCCCCAAAAATTGCCCCAAAAATCCCCAAAATTCCCCCAAAAATTCCCCCAAAAATTCCCCAAAATTTTCCCCAAAATTTTCCCCAAAATCCCAACCCAGGATCCCCAAAATCCCAAATCGGGGCCTCCAAATTCCCCTAAAATTCCCCAAAATTCCCCCAAATTCCAACTCTGGGGTGGCCAAAATTCCCCAAATCCCAATCCCGGAACCCCCAAAATTCCCAAAATCCCAACCCCAGAACCCCCAAATTCCCCCAAAATTCCCAAAATCCCCCCCAAATAAAACAAAAAACCGCCCCAAAATTCACCCAAAATCCCAAAAAATCTCCCCAAAATCCCCAAAATCCCAACCCAGAACCCCCAAATTTCCCAAATTCCCACCAGGGACCCCCAAAATCCAACTCGGAACCCCCAAAATTCCCCAAAATTCCCCAAATTTCCCCAAAATTCCCCCAAATCCTCCCCGGCCCCCCCTCAATTCCCCGTTGGTCTCGCCCGCTCTGCAATGACGTCATGGAGGCGGGGTTTATGCCCACCCCTCCTCTGATTGGTTGGGACGGAGGGGGGGAGGCGGCGCTGATTGGTTGGCAGGGTCGGGGCGGTGCTGCTCGCTCGGGAGGGAACGCGCGGTGCTGATTGGTCGGTGGGGGATGCGCTGGCGGCGCTGATTGGTTGCGGCGGGGTGGGCGGGGCTTTGAACGCGGAAGTGGCGAGTGGAAACCGCCCAGCGGTCCCAGTAAGGCCCAGCTCGATCCCAGTTTGTCCCAGTTTGTCCCAGTCCTTCCCAGTTTGTCCCAGTTTGTCCCAGTCCCTCCCAGTTCGTCCCAGTTTGTCCCAGTCCCGCCCAGTTCAATCCCGGTGCCGAAATCTCGCGAGATTTCCTCGAGCTGCAGAAGCGGCAGCGCCGGAGCCGCGGTGAGAACCGGGGGGGAACTGGGAGGGACTGGGACAAACTGGGATGGACTGGGACAAACTGGGACAAACTGGGACAAACTGGGAGGGACTGGGATGGACTGGGATGGACTGGGAGGGACTGGGAGGGACTGGGAGGGACTGGGAGGGACTGGGATGGACTGGGAGGGACTGGGAGGGACTGGGACGGACTGGGAGGGACTGGGATGGAACTGGGAATGTGATTGTGGGATACTGGTTTATACTGGGAGGGACCGGGAGCCATACTGGGAGCACTGGGGTGGACTGGGCTGAACTGGGAGGAACTGGGACCATACTGGGATCATACTGGGAGCCATACTGGGATGAACTGGGATGGGTTTGGGGGTTACTGGGAGAGACTGGGAATGTGACTGTGGGATACTGGTTTATACTGGTTTATACTGGGAGGGCACTGGGGGCTGTACTGGGGGTCACTGGGATGAACTGGGAGGGACTGGGGGTCACTGGTCCGTACTGGTCCATACCGGTCCATACTGGTTTATACCGGTCCATACTGGTGTGTACTGGTTTGTACTGGTCCGTACTGGTCTGTACTGGTTCTGTACTGGTCCATACTGGTTTATACTGGTCTGTACTGGTGCAGATGAACCTGGAGCGCGTTTCCAACGAGGAGAAGCTGCAGCTGTGCCGGAAATACTACCTGGGTGAGTGACCCGGGTGTAACCCTGGTGTAACCCAGGAGTAACCCAGGTGTATCCCAGGTGTATCCCAGGTGTATCTGACCTGTCCCAGGTGTATCCCTGTAGTAACCCAGGTGTATCTCACCTGTCCCAGGTGTATCTGAGGTGTAACCCAGGTGTAACCCTGTAGTAACTCAGGTGTATCTCATGTGTAACCCTGTAGTAACTCAGGTGTATCCCAGGTGTGTCTCAGGTGTATCCCTGTAGTAACTCAGGTGTATCCCAGGTGTATCTGAGGTGTATCCCTGTAGTAACCCTGTAGTAGCCCAGGTGTATCCCAGGTGTAACCCAGGTGTAACCCAGGTGTAACCCTGTAGTAACCCAGGTGTATCCCCGGTGTATCTGACCTGTCCCAGGTGTATCCCTGTAGTAACCCTGTAGTAACCATGTAGTAACCCTGTAGTAACCCTGTTGTAACCCTGTTGTAACCCAGGTGGTTTCCTGCTCCTGCCGTTCCTGTGGTTGGTGAACGTGCTCTGGTTTGTGTGCCTGTACCTGTGCCAGGTGTAACCCTGTAGTAACCCTGTAGTAACTCAGGTGTAACCCTGGTGTAACCCTGTAGTAACCCTGGTGTATCCCAGGTGGTTTCCTGCTCCTGCCCTTTCTCTGGTTGGTGAACGTGCTCTGGTTTGTGTGCCTGTACCTGCCCAGGTGTAACCCTGGTGTAACCCTGTAGTAACCCTGTAGTAACCCTGTAGTAACTCCTGTGTATCCCAGGTGGTTTCCTGCTCCTGCCCTTTCTCTGGTTGGTGACCGTGCTCTGGTTTGTGTGCCTGTACCTGTGCCAGGTGTAACCCAGGTGTAACCCAGGTGTAACCCTGTAGTAACCCTGTTGTAACCCTGTTGTAACCCAGGTGGTTTCCTGCTCCTGCCCTTCCTGTGGTTGGTGAACGTGCTCTGGTTTGTGTGCCTGTACCTGTGCCAGGTGTAACCCAGGTGTAACCCTGTAGTAGCCCAGGTGTAACCCAGGTGTAACCCAGGTGTAACCCAGGTGTAACCCTGTAGTAACCCTGTTGTAACCCAGGTGGTTTCCTGCTGCTGCCCTTCCTGTGGTTGGTGAACGTGCTCTGGTTGGTGTGCCTGTACCTGCCCAGGTGTAACCCTGTAGTAACCCTGTAGTAACCCTGGTGTAACCCTGGTGTAACCCTGGTGTAACCCTGTAGTAACCCAGGGGTAACCCTGTAGTATCTGAGGTGTAACCCTGGTGTAACCCTGGTGTAACCCTGGTGTAACCCTGTAGTAACCCTGTAGTAACCCTGTAGTAACCCTGTAGTATCTGTGTTGTAACCCAGGTGGTTTCCTGCTGCTGCCCTTCCTGTGGTTGGTGAACGTGCTCTGGTTTGTGTGCCTGTACCTGCCCAGGTGTAACCCTGGTGTAACCCTGTAGTAACCCTGTAGTAACCCTGTTGTAACCCTGTTGTAACCCTGTAGTATCCCAGGTGGTTTCCTGCTCCTGCCCTTTCTCTGGTTTGTGTGCCTGTACCTGCCCAGGTGTATCCCTGTAGTAACCCTGGTGTAACCCTGGTGTAACCCTGGTGTAACCCTGTTGTAACCCAGGTGGTTTCCTGCTCCTGCCCTTTCTCTGGTTGGTGAACGTGCTCTGGTTTGTGTGCCTGTACCTGTGCCAGGTGTAACCCAGGTGTAACCCTGTAGTAACTCAGGTGTAACCCAGGTGTGTCCCTGTAGTAACCCTGTAGTATCCCAGGTGTAACCCAGGTGTAACCCTGTAGTAACCCTGGTGTAACCCTGTAGTAACCCTGTAGTAACCCTGTAGTAACCCTGTAGTAACCCTGTAGTAACCCTGTTGTAACCCAGGTGGTTTCCTGCTGCTGCCCTTCCTGTGGTTGGTGAACGTGCTCTGGTTTGTGTGCCTGTACCTGCCCTGGTGTAACCCAGGTGTAACCCTGTAGTAACCCTGTAGTAACCCTGTAGTATCCGTGTTGTAACCCAGGTGGTTTCCTGCTCCTGCCCTTCCTGTGGTTGGTGAACGTGCTCTGGTTTTTCCGGGACGCGTTCCTGGCCCCGCCCTTCGGGGAGCAGCCGCGCATCAAAAAATGTGAGAGGGGAAAAATGGGGGGAAAAAGGGGGAAAATGGGAAAAATGATGGGGGGGAAAATAATGGGGGAAAATAATGGGAAAAAACGGGGGGAAAATTGGGGGAAAATAATGGGGAAAATGGGAAAAATGATGGGGGAATAATGGGGGAAATGGGGGGGAAATTATGGGGAAAAATGGGGGGAAAAAGGGGGAAAATGGGAAAAATGGGGGGGAAATAATGAGGGGAATGGGGGGAAATGATGGGGGAAAATAATGGGGGGAAAATAATGGGGAAAATTGGGGGAAAAATAATGGGGAAAATGGGAAAAATGGGGGAAAATAATGGGGGAAATGGGGGGAAAATAATGGGGGAAATGGGAAAAAAGGGGGAAAAATAATGGGGAAAATGGGGGGAAATGGGGGGAAAATGGTGGGAAAAATGGGAAATAATGGGGAAATAATGGAGGGAGAAATGGGAAAAACGGGGAAAAATGGGGGGAAATAATGGGGAAAATGGGAAAAATGGGGGGGAAAATGGGGGAAAAATAATGGGGAAAATTGGGGGGAAAAATAATGGGGAAAATGGGAAAAAATGGGGGGAAAATTGGGGGAAAAATAATGGGGAAAATTGGGGGAAAAATAATGGGGAAAATGGGAAAAAACGGGGAAAATTGGGGGGAAAAATAATGGGGAAAATGGGAAAAATGGGGGGAAAATGGGGGGAAAAATAATGGGGAAAATGGGGGAAAATGGGGGGAAAATAGGGGGAAAAATGGGGGAAATAATGAGGGAAAAATAATGGGGAAATGGGAAATAATGGGGGGGAAATGGGAAAAACAGAAATGATGGGTAGGGAATAATGGGGGGAAATGGGGGAAAAATGGGGAAAATGGGAAATGATGGGGAAATAATGGGGAAATGGGGGGAAATGGGAAAAATGGGAAAAACAGGAAAATGATGGGGGAAAATGGGAAAAATGGGGGGGAAAATAATGGGGGAAATGGGAAATAATGGGGAAATAATGGGGGAAAAAGGGGGAAAATGGGAAAAACAGGGGAAAACGGGAAAAACAGGAAATTATGGGGGGAAACGGGGGAAAATGGGAAAATAATGGGGAAAATGGGAAAAATGGGGAGGGGAATGATGGGGAAAATGGGAAAAACCAGGGAGAAACAGGGAAATAATGGGGGGAAAAATGGGGGAAAATAATGGGGAAAATGGGAAAAAATGGGGGAAAATAATGGGGGAAATGGGGAATAATGGGGGGGAAAAACAGGGAAGAAAAATGGGAAAAAAAATGGAAAAAACCAGGGGAAATAATGGGGGAAAATGGGGGAAATAATGGGGGGAAAAATGGGGAGAAAAATAATGAGGAAATGAGAAATAATGGGGGAAAATAATGGGGAAATGATGGGGGGAAAACAGGGAAAATGGGAAAAATGGGGGGGAAAATGGGGGAAAAATAATGGGGAAAATTGGGGGGAAAAATAATGGGGAAAATGGGAAAAAACAGGGGGAAAATGGGGGGAAAAATAATGGGGAAAATGGGAAAAAACGGGGGGAAATTTGGGGGAAAAATAATGGGGAAAATGGGAAAAAATGGGGGGAAAATGGGGGAAAAATAATGGGGAAAATGGGAAAAAATTGAGGGAAAATGATGGGGAAAATGGGAAAAAACGGGGGGAAAATGGGGAAAAATAATGGGGAAATGAGGAAAATGGGGACAATGGGGGATATTGGTTAATTTTGGGTGATTTTGGCTCTGATTTTGGGGCGGTTTATGGGTTAATTTTGGCTGATTTTGGGTCAGTTTTGGGTCATTTTTGGGGTAATTTCGGCTGATTTTGGGTCTGTTTTTGCTCTGATTTTGGGTCAGTTTTGGGGACATTTTTGGGTTAATTTTGGCTGATTTTGGGTCACTTTTGGGCTCTGATTTTGGGTTAAATTCCGCTGATTTTGGGGCAGTTTTGGCTCTGATTTTGAGTCTGTTTTTTGCTCATTTTTGGGCTCATTTTTGGGTTAAATTCCGCTGATTTTGGGTCCATTTTGGCTCTGATTTTGGGGCTGGTTTTGGCTCATTTTTGGGTCAGTTTTTGGCTCATTTTTGGGTCAGTGTTGGGGTCATTTTTGGGTTAATTTCGGCTGATTTTGGGTCAGTTTTGGGTTAATTTCTGCTGACTTCGGGTCAGTTTTGGGCTGATTTTGGGCATTTTTGGGCTCATTTTTGGGTTAAATTCCGCTGTTTTTTGGTCACTTTTGGGGTCATTTTTGGGTTAAATTCCGCTGATTTTGGGGCAGTTTTAGCTCTGATTTTGGGTCAGTTTTTGGGTCATTTTTGGGTAATTTTTGAGCTGATTTTTGGGTCACTTTTGGGCTCATTTTTGGGTTAAATTCCGCTGATTTTGGGTCAGTTTTGGGCTCATTTTTGGGTCCGTTTTTGGGTCATTTTTTGGGTTAAATTCCGCTGATTTTGGGTCACCTTTGGGCTCATTTTTTGGGCTAAATTTCCACTGATTTTGGGTCTGTTTTGGGGTCATTTTTGGGCTCATTTTTGGGTTAAATTCCGCTGATTTTGGGTCACTTTTGGGCTCAGATTTTTAGGTCTGTTTTGGCTCTGATTTTGGGTCTATTTTTTGCTCATTTTTGGCTCATTTTTGGGCTCATTTTTGGGTTAATTTCGGTTGATTTTGGGGCAGTTTTGGCTCTGATTTTGGGTCATTTTTGGGTAATTTTTGGGCTGATTTTGGGTCACTTTTGGACTCATTTTTAGGCTCATTTTTTGGTTAAATTCCGCCGATTTTGGGTCACTTTTGGGGTGATTTTTGGGCTGATTTTGGGTCAGTTTTGGGCTCATTTTTAGGTTAATTTTGGGTCACTTTTGGGCTCATTTTTGGGTAATTTTTGGGCTGATTTTGGGTCACTTTTGGGCTCATTTTTGGGTTAAATTCCGCTGATTTTGGGTCTGTTTTGGGGTCATTTTTGGCCTCATTTTTGGGTTAAATTCCGCTGATTTTGGGTCAGTTTTGGGGTCACTTTTGGCCTCATTTTTGGGTTAAATTCCACTGATTTTGGGTCCGTTTTGGCTCTGATTTTGGGGTCATTTTTGAGTCCTTTTTGGCTCTGATTTTGAGTCAGTTTTGGGCTCATTTTTGGGTTAATTTCCGCTGATTTTGGGGCACTTAAGCTCAGATTCTGGGTCACTTTTGGGCTCATTTTTGGGTTAAATTCTGCTGATTTTGGGCTCATTTTTGGGTTAAATTCCGCTGATTTTGGGGTCAGTTTTGGCTCTGATTTTGGGTCTGTTTTTTGCTCATTTTTGGGTCACTTTTGGGCTCATTTTTGGGTTAAATTCCGCTGCTTTTGGGTCAGTTTTAGCTCTGATTTTGGGTCAATTTTTGGGTCATTTTTGGGTAATTTTTGGGCTCATTTTTGGGTTAAATTCCAGTGATTTTGGGTCAGTTTTGGCTCTGATTTTGGGGCAGTTTTGGGCTGATTTTTGGGTCATTTTTGGGCTCATTTTTGGGTTAAATTCTGATTTTGGGGCAGTGTTGGCTCTGATTTTGGGTCAGTTTTTGGCTCATTTTTGGGTCAGTGTTGGGGTCATTTTTGGGTCAGTGTTGGGGTCATTTTTGGGTAGATTTCGGCTGATTTTGGGGCAGTTTTGGCTCTGATTTTGGGTCATTTTTGGGTAATTTTTGGGCTGATTTTTGGGTAATTTTTGGGCTGATTTTTGGGTAATTTTTGGGCTGATTTTTGGGTAATTTTTGGGCTGATTTTTGGGTCAGTTTTGGGCTCATTTTTGGGTTAAATTCTGCTGATTTTGGGGTCAGTTTTGGCTCTGATTTTGGGTCTGTTTTTTGCTCATTTTTGGGTCACTTTTGGGCTCATTTTTGGGTTAAATTCCGCTGATTTTGGGTCAGTTTTAGCTCTGATTTTGGGTCAGTTTTGGGCTCATCTTTGGGCATTTTTGGGGTCAGTTTTGGGTTAAATTCCGCTGATTTTGGGTCCGTTTTGGCTCTGATTTTAGAGCTGGTTTTGGGCTTATTTTTGGCTCATTTTTGGCTGATTTTGGGTCAGTTTTGGCTCAGATTTTGGGTCAGTTTTTGGGTCATTTTTGGGTTAATTTCGGCTGATTTTGGGGCAGTTTTGGGTTCATTTTTGGGTTAAATTCCGCTGATTTTGGGGCACTTTTGGCGTAATTTTTGGGCTGATTTTGGATCAGTTTTGGGCTCATTTTTGGGTTAAATTCCGCTGATTTTGGGGCACTTTTGGCGTAATTTTTGGGCTGATTTTGGTTCACTTTTGGGCTCATTTTTGGGTTCAATTCCCCTGATTTTGGTCCATTCCCCCCCCTCCCTTCCAGACGTTCTGCGCTCGGCGCTGGGGGCGGGGCTGTGGGGGCTGGGCCTGGGCGTGTGGGTGGGGCTGTTCCAGACCCGCCGTGGCCAATGGGGAGCGCTGGGCGACGCCCTCAGCTTCACTCAGCCAATGGGAGAGCCCTGAGCCCCCGCGGCGGCCAATGGCAGCGCAGCAAGGTGAGGGCGGGGCCGGAACGGGCCAATAGGGGAGGGAAGGGGCGGGGCTTGTGCCGGATATGGGGCGGGGCTTCATTCGGGGAATGGGAGACCTGCGAATTGGGGGCGGGGCTTGGAGGGGCCAATGGAGGGAAGGGGCGGGGCTTGGGGCGGATATGGGGCGGGGCTTCATTCGGAGAATGGGGGAGGCGAGAATTGGGGGCGGGGTTTGGAGCTGCCAATGGGAGAGGGCGGAGTTGAAGGCGGGGCTTGGTGTGGCCAATGGGGAAGGGAGGGGCGTGGCCAGGAGTGAATTTGGGGGCGGTGCTTCATGGAACCAATAGAAAAGAGTGGGAGGAGGTGGAGATGAAAGCGGCCAATGGAAAAGCCCGTAAATTGGGGGCGTGGCCTAACGCAGCCAATGGCAGAGGAGGTTTAGAACAGCCAATGGGAGAGCCCAGAGGGGGCGGGGCTTAAAGTGACCAATGGGAGAGCAGAAAAGGGGCGGGTCCTGAAGGAGCCAATAGGGGAACACTGAGGGGGCGGGGCTTCAGTCTGAGAGGGGAGGGGCTTCAAGCGACCAATGGCAGAGGCCAGAGAGGGGGCGGGGCTGGAAGGAGCCAATGGGAGTGGGGAAGGGGCGGGGCTTCACCCGGCCAATGGGAGGCGGCTGAGAAGGGGTGGGGCCTCAACCGACCAATGGCAGAGCCAGAAATAGGGGTGGGGCCTGCCCCAGCCAATGGGAACGCCCCGAGATGGGGGCGGGGCTCAAAGCAACCAATGGGAGAGGGTGTGGGCGTGGCTTCCCTGCTTGGGGGCGGGGCATAAAACTAATGGTAAAAAGGGGGCGGGGCCAAGCGCAGCCAATGGCGATCCAGGCAGGGGCGTGGCCTCCACAGTGGGAAGCTCAAACCCTTGAAGTGGGCGTGGTCATCTCCAAAAAGGGGGCGTGGCCTCCCCATGCTTGTAACCCCTCCCCTTCTTCCCTTCCCCAGGAGCGATGACGTCACCCCAAACCCTCCGGAGCCCCGCCCCTTTCCCCTAATAAAGGCATCGACCACGCCCACACCCAAATATGGCAGCGAAGGCGTTTTTATTGCGGGGAGGGGGCGGCGTCAGGGTGGGCGTGGCTGAAGTGGGCGGGGCCATTGGTGTGGTCATATGGGCGGGGTCAGAGTGGGCGTGGTTGAGATCGGGGTGGGCGTGGCTAATACGGATGGGCGTGGCCGATGTGGGCGTGGCTGGGGTGGGCGTGGCCTTGGTGGGCGTGGCCTCACTGTCTCTCGTAGATGATTCGCAGCAGCCGCAGGCTGGGCCCGTAACGCTGCTGCTGCCGCTGCGCCGCCTCCCGCCAGCTGGGAACACCAGTATGGACCAGTATAAACCAGTTAGAGACCAGTATGGACCAGTTAGAGACCAGTATGGACCAGTATGGACCAATATAAACCAGTATGGACCAGTATGGACCAGTATGGACCAGTATGGACCAATATAAACCAGTATGGACCAGTTAGAGACCAGTATGGATCAGTATGGACCAGTATGGACCAGTACGGACCAGTATGGACCAGTTCAGCCCAGTATAAACCAGTACAAACCAGTATGGGCCGGTATAGACCAGTATAAACAGGTTCAGATTGGTACAGACCAGTATAAACCAGTATGGACCAGTACAGATCACTGTGAACCACTGACACCTTCCCAGTTTGTCCCAGTTTGTCCCAGTTTGTCCCAGTTCCCCCCAGTCCCTCCCAGTTCCCCCCAGTCCCTCCCAGTCCCTCCCAGTTCCCCCCAGTTCCCCCCAGTCCCTCCCAGTCCCCCCAGTCTGTCCCAGTCCCTCCCAGTTCCCCCCAGTCCCTCCCAGTTTGTCCCAGTTCCCCCCAGTTCCTCCCAGTCCCTCCCAGTCCCTCCCAGTCCCTCCCAGTTCCCCCAGTTCCCCCCAGTCCCTCCCAGTCCATCCCAGTTCCCCCCAGTCCCTCCCAGTTCCTCCCAGTTCGTCCCAATCCCTCCCAGTCCCCCCCAGTTTGTCCCAGTCCCCCCCAGTTTGTCCCAGTTCATCCCAGTTTGTCCCAGTTCCCCCAGTCCCTCCCAGTTCCCCCCAGTCCCTCCCAGTCCCCCCAGTTCCCCCCAGTCCCCCCCAGTTTGTCCCAGTTCATCCCAGTTTGTCCCAGTCCCCCCAGTTCCCCCCAGTTCCCCCCAGTCCCCCCAGTTCCCTCCCAGTCCCTCGCAGTTTGTCCCAGTTCCCCCCAGTCCCTCCCAGTTCCCCCCAGTCCCTCCCAGTCCCTCCCAGTTTGTCCCAGTTCCCTCCCAGTCCCTCCCAGTTCCCTCCCAGTTCCCCCCAGTTCCCCCCAGTCCCTCCCAGTCCCTCCCAGTTCCCCCCAGTCCCTCCCAGTCCCTCCCAGTTTGTCCCAGTTCCATCCCAGTTCCTCTCTCACCGTTGCCGCACCCGTTTCCACCTGTCCATGTTCTCGTAGATCAGTGACGTAATCGAGGGGGCGGGGTCTAACACCTGGGGGCGGGGCCAAAACCCAATTACATCATCCACGGGCAGAGCCAAACCCAATTACAGCATCCAGGGGCGGGGCCAATGTGACCGGGGGCGGGGCCAAATCAAATTACATCATTCAGGGGAGGGGTTAATGTGACTGGGGGCGGGGCCAAACCCAATTACATCATTGAGGGGCGGGGCCAATGGGACTGGGGGCGGGGCTTGGGGATTTTGGGGGGGATTTTTTGGGGAATTTTAAGGGGAATTTTGGGGGGTTTTGAGGGGAATTTTTGGGGGATTTTAAGGGGATTTTGGGGTATTTTTGGGCAGATCTTTGGGACATTTGTGGTGGGATTTTGGGGCTGATTTTGGGGTGAATTTGGGCAGTTTTGGGGCTGATTTTGGGGTGAATTTAGGCAGTTTTGGGGCAGATTTTGGGTCAGTTTTTGGGGCAGATTTTGGGGTGAATTTGGTCACTTTTGGTGCAGATTTTGGGGTGAATTTGGGCCGTTTTGGGTCAGTTTTGGGCTGATTTTGCTCAGTTTTGGGGCAGATTTTGGGGCTCATTTTTGGTCACTTTTGGTGCAGTTTTGGGGTGAATTTGGGGCAGATTTTGGGGTGAATTTGGTCACTTTGGGGCAGATTTTGGGGCAGATTTTGGGCTGATTTTAGGTCAGTTTTTGGGGCAGGTTTTGGGGCAGGTTTTGGGGTAATTTAGGTCACTTTTGGGGCAAATTTTGGGGCAGATTTTGGGGTGATTTTAGGTCAGTTTTGGGGCAGTTTTGGGGCAGATTTTGGGGTGATTTAGGTCAGTTTTGTGGCAGATTTTGGGTTGAATTTTGGGGGTGATTTTGGGGTGAATTCGGAATGAATTTTGGGGCAGATTTTGGGGTGATTTTGGGCAGTTTTGGGGCAGATTTTGGGGTGATTTAGGTCAGTTTTGAGGCAGATTTTGGGGTGATTTAGGTCAATTTGGGGGCAGATTTTGGGTTGAATTTTGGGGGTGATTTTGGGGTGAATTCGGAATGAATTTTGGGGCAGATTTTGGGGTGATTTTGGGCAGTTTTGGGGCAGATTTTGGGGTGATTTAGGGCAGTTTTGGGGCAGATTTTGGGGCAGATTTTGGGGTGATTTTGGTCACTTTTGGGGCTGATTTTGGGGTGATTTAGGTCAGTTTTAGGGCAGATTTTGGGTTGAATTTGGGCTGATTTGGGGCAGTTTTGGGGCGGATTTTGGCCTGATTTTGCTGAGTTTTGAGGCAGATTTTGGGCTGATTTAGGGCAGATTTTGGGGTGAATTTGGGCCGTTTTGGGGCAGATTTTGGGGCTCATTTTTGATAAGTTTTGGGGCAGATTTTGGTCACTTTTGGTGCAGGTTTGGGGTGAATTTGGGGCAGATTTTGGGGTGAATTTGCTCAGTTTTGGGGCAGATTTTGGGGCAGATTTTGGGGTGAATTTGGTCACTTTTGGGTCAGTTTTGAGGTGAATTTGGGTCAGTTTTGGGGCAGTTTTGGGGCAGATTTTGGGGTGAATTTGGGCCGTTTTGGGGCAGATTTTGGGGCAGTTTTAGGGCAGATTTTGGGGTGATTTTGTTCAGTTTTGGGGCAGATTTTGGGGCAGATTTAGGTCAGTTTTTGGGGCGATTTTGGGGCAGATTTTGGACTGATTCAGGTCAGTTTTGGGGCAGATTTTGGGCTGATTTAGGTCAGTTTTGGGGCAGATTTTGGGGCAGATTTTGGGGCGAATTTGGTCACTTTTGGTGCAGTTTTGAGGTGAATTTGGGCCGTTTTGGGACAGATTTTGGGGCAGATTTTGGGCTGATTTTGGGGCAGTTTTAGGTCAGTTTTAGGGCAGATTTTGGGGTGATTTAGGGCAGTTTTAGGGCAGATTTTGGGGCAGATTTTGGGCTGATTTAGGTCAGATTTAGGGCAGATTTTGGGGCGATTTTGGTCAGTTTTGGGGTAGATTTTGGGCTGATTTTGGTCAGTTTTGTGGCACATTTTGGGGCTGAATTTGGGCACTTTTGGTGCAGTTTTGGGGTGAATTTGGGGCAGATTTTGGGGTGAATTGGGGCAGTTTTGGGACAGATTTTGGGGCAGATTTTGGGCTGATTTTAGGTCAGTTTTTGGGGCAGGTTTTGGGGCAGGTTTTGGGGTAATTTAGGTCACTTTTGGGGCAAATTTTGGGGCAGATTTTGGGGTGATTTTAGGTCAGTTTTGGGGCAGTTTTGGGGCAGATTTTGGGGTGATTTAGGTCAGTTTTGTGGCAGATTTTGGGTTGAATTTTGGGGGTGATTTTGGGGTGAATTCAGAATGAATTTTGGGGCAGATTTTTGGGTGATTTTGGTCAGTTTTGGGGCTGATTTTGGGGTGATTTTGGTCAGTTTTGGGGCAGATTTTGGGGCAGATTTTGGGGTGATTTTGGGCTGATTTGGGGCAGATTTTGGGGCCGATTTTGGTCAGTTTTGGGGCAGTTGTGGGGCAGATTTTGGGGTGAATTTGGGCTGATTTAGGTCAGTTTTGGGGCAGATTTTGGGGTGATTTTGCTCAGTTTTGGGGCAGATTTTGGGGCAGATTTTGGGGCGAATTTGGTCACTTTTGGTGCAGTTTTGAGGTGAATTTGGGCCGTTTTGGGGCAGATTTTGGGCTGATTTTGGGGCAGTTTTAGATCAGTTTTAGGGCAGATTTTGGGGCAGATTTTGGGCTGATTTAGGTCAGATTTAGGGCAGATTTTGGGGCGATTTTGGTCAGTTTTGGGGTAGATTTTGGGGCAGATTTTGGGCTGATTTGGGGCAGATTTTGGGCTGATTTAGGTCAGTTTTGAGGCAGATTTTGGGACAGATTTTGGTCAGTTTTGGGGTAGATTTTGGGCTGATTTTGGTCAGTTTTGTGGCACATTTTGGGGCTGAATTTGGGCACTTTTGGTGCAGTTTTGGGGTGAATTTGGGGCAGATTTTGGGGTGAATTGGGGCAGTTTTGGGACAGATTTTGGGGTGATTTTGGGGCAGATTTTGGACTCATTTAGGTCAGTTTAGGTGCAGATTTTGGGGCAAATTTTGGGGTGATTTAGGTCATTTTTAGGGCAGATTTTGGGCTGATTTTGGGGTGAATTTGCTCAGTTTTGGGGCAGATTTTGGGTCAGTTTTGGGGTGAATTTGGGCCGTTTTGGGGCAGATTTTGGGGCAGATTTTGGGTCACTTTTGGTGCAGTTTTGGGTTGAATTTGGGCCGTTTTGGGGCCGTTTTGGGGCAGATTTTGGGGTGAATTTGGGCCGTTTTGGGTCAGTTTTGGGGCAGATTTTGGGTCACTTTTGGTGCAGTTTTGAGGTGAATTTTGGGGCAGATTTTGGGGCAGTTTTAGGTCAGTTTTAGGGCAGATTTTGGGGCGAATTTGGGCCGTTTTGGGTCAGTTTTGGGCTGATTTTGCTCAGTTTTGGGGCAGATTTTGGGGCTCATTTTTGGTCATTTTTGGTGCAGTTTTGGGGTGAATTTGGTCAGTTTTGGGGCAGATTTTGGGTCACTTTTGGTGCAGATTTTGGGGTGAATTTGCTCAGTTTTGGGGTCAGTCCCACCTGGTCGGGCGGCGCCGCTCCCTCGTCGGGGCCCAGGGGGGAGGGGACGCGCGGGGCCAGGGCGGGGCCGGGGGGGGGCAGGGCCAGAACGTCCTCGGCACCGGGGGGGGCCTGGAACCAGTGAGGGACCAGTATAAACCAGTATGGACCAGTATGGACCAGTATGGACCAGTACGGACCAGTATGGACCAGTTAGGGACCAGTATGGACCAGTTTAAACCAGTATGGACCAGTTAGAGACCAGTACGGACCAGTATAAACCAGTATGGACCAGTGAGAGACCAGTATGGACCAGTATGGACCAGTTAGGGACCAGTATGGACCAGTTTAAACCACTATGGACCAGTATGGACCAGTATAAACCAGTATGGACCAGTTAGAGACCAGTATGGACCAGTATAAACCAGTACGGACCAGTATGGACCAGTCCCATATTCTCCTCTCAAATCCCCATTTTTGCCCCTAAAATCCCCATTTTTGGCCCTAAACCCCCCAGGTTTTTTGCTCCCAGTTCCCTCCCAGTCCCTCCCAGTCCCTCCCAGTATATCCCAGTTCCCTCCCAGTATAACCCAGTTCCCTCCCAGTACCATTTTTCCCCTCTAAAATCCCCATTTTTGCACCTAAAACCCCCATTTTCCACCCCAAACCTGCGGGGTTTTTTGCCCCCAGCCCCTCCCAGTTTATCCCAGTTCCCTCCCAGTCCATCCCAGTCCCTCCCAGCACCATTTTTTGCCCTAAAATCCCCACTTTTCACCCTAAAACCACCGGGTTCTTTGACCCCAGTTCCATCCCAGTCCCTCCCAGTATAAACCAGTCCCATTTTCCCCTCCAAAATCCCCATCTGTCCTCCCCAAATCCCCACTTTTCACCCTAAAAATCCCCATTTTTGCCCCTAAAATCCCCATTTTTCACCCCAAAACCACGGGGTTTTTTGCCCCCAGTCCCTCCCAGTATAAACCAGTATAACCCAGTCCCTCCCAGTTTGGCCGGGGGGGCGTTACCTGCTCGGGGGGCGGGGCGGGGGCGGGGCTGTGGCCGATCCAGGCGCGGCACACGGGGTACAGGGGGGTCCCTGCAGGGAACTGCCCCAGCTCCACACTGCGGTCAAACAGGCGGATCACGAAGGAATCTGGGGCAAAAACACACAGAAATGGGAAAAATTGGGAAAAAATGGGAAAAATGAACATAAAAATGGGAAAAATCAGCCAAAAATCACCCAAAAATGGGAAAAAATGAGCCAGAAACGGGAAAAAATGGGAAAAAAATGGGAAAAATGAACATAAAACTGGGAAAAATCAACCCAAAAATCACCCAAACAGGCGGATCACGAAGGAATCTGGGGCGAAAACACACAGAAATGGGAAAAATGGGAAAAATCAACATGGAAATGGGAAAAAATGGGAAAAATGGACACAAAAATGGGAAAAAATCAGCCAAAAATGGGAAAAAAATGGGAAAAATCAACCGAAAAATGGGAAAAATGAACACGGAAATGGGGAAAATCAACCCAAAAATGGGAAAAATCAACCCAAAAATCACCCAAAGAGGCGGATCACGAAGGAATCTGGGGGGAAAATGGGGAAAAACGGGAAAAAATCAGCCAAAAAATTGGAAAAATGAGCCAAAAAATGGGAAAAATGAACATGGAAATGGGAAAAATGAACACAGAAATGGGAAAAATGAGCCAAAAAAGGGAAAAATGAACACAAAATCAGCCAAAAATGGGAAAAAATTAACACAAAAATCACCCAAAAACGGGAAAAAATTAACCCAAAGAGGCGGATCACGAAGGAATCTGGGGGGAAAATGGGGAAAAATGGGAAAAATGGGAAAAATCAACATGGAAATGGGAAAAAATGGGAAAAATGGACACAAAAATGGGAAAAAATCAGCCAAAAATGGGAAAAAATGGGAAAAATCAACCGAAAAATGGGAAAAATGAACACGGAAATGGGGAAAATCAACCCAAAAAAGGGAAAAATCAACCCAAAAATCACCCAAAGAGGCGGATCACGAAGGAATCTGGGGGGAAAATGGGGAAAAATGGGAAAAAATGGGAAAAATCAACACAAAAATCACCCCAAAATCACCCAAACAGGCGGATCACGAAGGAATCTGGGGCAAAAACACACAGAAATGGGAAAAATGAACAAAAAATGGGAAAAATCAACACAAAAATGGGAAAAATGAACAAAAAATGGGGAAAAATCAGCCAAAAAATGGGTTCCCCTGGTTTTGTCCTTTTTTTCCCCATTTTTCCCCCATTTTTCCCCCATTTTTTTTGCTATTTTTTCCCCTTTTTTTCCCATTTTTCCCCCCATTTCTTTCCCCATTTTTCCCCATTTTTCCCCCCTTTTTCCCCATTTTTTCCCCATTTTTTTCCCCCATTTTTCCCCATTTTTTCCCCTTTTTCCCCCATTTTTTCTCCATTTTTTTCCCCATTTTTTCCCCATTTTCCCCCATTTTTCCCCATTTTTTCCCCTTTTTTTCCCCCATTTTTTCCCCATTTCTTTCCCCATTTTTTTCCATTTTTCCCCATTTTTTTTCCCATTTCTTCCCGAGTTTTTTTCCCTTTTTTCCCCATTTTTCCCCATTTTCTTCCCCCATTTTTCCCCATTTTTCCCATTTTTTCCCCATTTTCCCCCATTTTTTCCCCATTTTTTCTCCATTTTTCCCCATTTTTTCCCTTTTTCCCCATTTTTCCCCATTTTTCCCCATTTTTTTCCCCATTTTTCCCCCATTTTTTCCCCATTTTTTGCCCATTTTCCCCCCATTTTCTCCCCCATTTTCCCCATTTTTTCCCCATTTTTTCCCCATTTTTCCCCCATTTTTTCCCCATTTTCCCCCATTTTTCCCCATTTTTTCCCCCCTTTTCCCCCATATTTTTCCCCATTTTTTCCCCATTTTTCCCCATTTTTTCCCCCTTTTTCCCCCATTTTTTCCCCTTTTTCCCCTTTTTTTCCCCCCATTTTCTCCCATTTTTTCCCCATTTTCCCCCATTTCTTTCCCCATTTCTTTCCCCCATTTTCCCCCCCATTTTCTTCCCCATTTTTTCCCTTTTTTTCCCCCATTTTTCCCCCCATTTTTTCCCCATTTTTTCTCCATTTTTTCCCCATTTTTTCCCCCTTTTTTCCCCCATTTTTTCCCCATTTCTTCCCCCATTTTTCCCCATTTTTCCCCATTTTCTTCCCCCATTTTTCCCCATTTTTTTCCCATTTTTTCCCCCATTTTTTCCCCCATTTTTCCCCCATTTTTTCCCCATTTTTTCCCCCATTTTCCCCCATTTTTTCCCCATTTTTTCCCCCCTTTTCCCCCATTTTTTCCCCTTTTTCCCCCATTTTTTCCCCTTTTTCCCCCATTTTTTCCCCTTTTTCCCCTTTTTTTCCCCCATTTTCCCCCATTTCTTTCCCCATTTCTTTCCCCATTTTCCCCCCCATTTTCTTCCCCATTTTTTCCCTTTTTTGTC
This sequence comes from Agelaius tricolor, assembly GCF_023055355.1. Taxonomy (NCBI): domain Eukaryota; kingdom Metazoa; phylum Chordata; class Aves; order Passeriformes; family Icteridae; genus Agelaius; species Agelaius tricolor. Next base: position 3,522 of record NW_027269466.1, on the reverse strand, counting down.
CCCCATTTTTCCCCATTTTTTCCTCTTTTTTTCCCCCATTTCTTTCCCCATTTTTCCCCCCATTTTCCCCCATTTTTCCCCATTTCTTTCCCATTTTCCCCCCCATTTTCTTCCCCATTTTTTCCCTTTTTTTCCCCCATTTTTTCCCCACTTTTTTTGCCATTTTTCCCCGTTTTTTTCCCTTTTTTCCCTTTTTTTTCCCCCATTTTTTTTGCCCATTTTTTCCCATATTTTTCCAATTTTTGCCATTTTTTACCAATTTTTTGCCATTTTTTTGCCATTTTTTTGCCCTTTTTTCCCCCTTTTTTTCCTTTTTTTTTTTTTTTGCTGGTTTTTGCCCATTTTTTGCCAGTTTTTTTTCCCTTTTTTTTCGCTGTTTTTTTCCCATTTTTTTCCATTTCTTCCCGAGTTTTTTTCCCATTTCTTTCCCCATTTCTTTCCCATTTCTTTCCCCATTTCTTTCCCCATTTTTCCCCTTTTTTTCCCCATTTCCCCCCATTTTTTCCCCATTTTCCCCATTTTTTCCCCCCATTTTTCCCCATTTTCCCCCCATTTTCTTCCCCATTTTTCCCTTTTTTCCCCCATTTTTCCCCATTTTTTTCCCCCTTTTTTTCCCCATTTTCCCCCATTTTTTCCCCCTTTTTTCCCCTTTTTTTTTCCCCATTTTCCCCCATTTCTTTCCCCATTCTTCCCCATTTTCTTCCCCGTTTTTCCCCCATTTTTTCCCCCACTTTTTTTGCCATTTTCCCCCGTTTTTTTCCCTTTTTTCCCTTTTTTTTCCCCCATTTTTTTTGCCCATTTTTTCCCATATTTTTCCCCTTTTTGCCATTTTTTACCAATTTTTTTTTGCCATTTTTTTGCCATTTTTTTGCCCGTTTTTTAGCCATTTTTTGCCCTTTTTTTTCCCTTTTTTTTTTTGCTGGTTTTTGCCCATTTTTTGCCAGTTTTTTTCCCTTTTTTTTCGCTGTTTTTTTCCATTTTTTTCCATTTCTTCCCGAGTTTTTTTCCCATTTTTTCCCATTTCTTTCCCCATTTCTTTCCCCATTTCTTTCCCCATTTTTCCCCTTTTTTTCCCCATTTCCCCCCATTTTTTCCCCATTTTCCCCATTTTTTCCCCCCATTTCTCCCCATTTTCCCCCCATTTTCTTCCCCATTTTTCCCTTTTTTCCCCCATTCTTCCCCATTTTTTCCCTTTTTTTCCCCCATTTTTCCCCCATTTTTTCCCTTTTTTTTCCCCCTTTTTTTCCCCTTTTTTTTCCCCATTTTCCCCCATTTCTTTCCCCATTCTTCCCCATTTTCTTCCCCGTTTTTTCCCCCATTTTTTCCCCCACTTTTTTTTGCCATTTTTCCCCGTTTTTTTCCCTTTTTTCCCATTTTTTCCCCGTTTTTTTCCCCATTTTTTCCCCATTTTTTTGCCCGTTTTTTCCCTTTTTTTTGCCTTTTTTTCCGCCTTTTTTTTTTGCCATTTTTCTCTTTTTTTTGCCCTTTTTTGCCGCTTCTTTTCCCATTTTTTTTCCAATTTTTTCCCCATATTTTTCCCCTTTTTGCCATTTTTTACCAATTTTTTTACCAATTTTTTTACCAATTTTTTTTGCCATTTTTTTTGCCATTTTTTTTGCCCTTTTTTCCCCCTTTTTTTCCCTTTTTTTTTTTTTTGCTGGTTTTTGCCCATTTTTTGCCAGTTTTTTTTTCCCTTTTTTTCGCTGTTTTTTTCCCATTTTTTTCCATTTCTTCCCCGAGTTTTTTTCCCATTTCTTTCCCCATTTCTTTCCCCATTTCTTTCCCCATTTCTTTCCCCATTTTTCCCCTTTTTTTCCCCATTTCCCCCCCATTTTTTCCCCATTTTCCCCATTTTTTCCCCCCATTTTTCCCCATTTTCCCCCCATTTTCTTCCCCCATTTTTCCCTTTTTTCCTCCCATTTTTCCCCATTTTTTTCCCCCTTTTTTTCCCCATTTTCCCCCATTTTTTCCCCCTTTTTTTCCCCCTTTTTTTTCCCCATTTTCCCCCATTTCTTTCCCCATTCTTCCCCATTTTCTTCCCCGTTTTTCCCCCATTTTTTCCCCACTTTTTTTGCCATTTTTCCCCGTTTTTTTTCCCTTTTTTCCCTTTTTTTTCCCCCCATTTTTTCGCCCATTTTTTCCCATATTTTTCCCCTTTTTGCCATTTTTTACCAATTTTTTTTGCCATTTTTTTGCCAGTTTTTTGCCCGTTTTTTAGCCATTTTTTGCCCTTTTTTTCCCTTTTTTTTCGCTGTTTTTTTCCCATTTTTCCCCATTTCTTCCCGAGTTTTTTTCCCATTTTTTCCCATTTTTCCCCATTTTTTGGGGTTTTTCTCTCACTCTGTTTCTGGGGGGGCGTCTCGGGCCCCTCCCCCCCCTCCCTCCTCTTCTTCCTCCTCTGCTGCGGGAAACGCCCGGGGGGCCTGGGGGGGAGGGGAAACAACGGGAAAATCAACGGAAAATTCCGGAAAAACAACGGGAAATTCCAGAAAATTCCAGAAAATCCCAGAAAATCCCAGAAAATCAACGGGAAATTCCGGAAAAACAACGGGAAATCAACGGAAAATTCCGGAAAAACAACGGGAAATTCCAGAAAATTCCAGAAAATTCCAGAAAATTCCAGAAAATCCCAGAAAATCAACGGAAAATTCCGGAAAAACAACGGGAAATCAACGGAAAATTCCGGAAAAACAACGGGAAATTCCAGAAAATTCCAGAAAATCCCAGAAAATCCCAGAAAATCAACGGGAAATTCCGGAAAAACAACGGGAAATTCCAGAAAATCAATGGAAATTTGGAAAAACAACGGGAAATCAATGGGAAATTCCGGAAAATCCCAGAAAAATTCCGGAAAATCAATGGAAAATTCCGGAAAAACAACGGGAAATTCCAGAAAATCCCAGAAAATCCCAGAAAATCCCAGAAAATCAACGGGAATATTCCGGAAAAACAACGGGAAATTCCAGAAAATTCCAGAAAATTCCAGAAAATTCCAGAAAATCCCAGAAAATCAACGGAAAATTCCGGAAAAACAACGGGAAATCAACGGAAAATTCCCGGAAAACAACGGGAAATTCCAGAAAATTCCAGAAAATCCAGAAAATCCCAGAAAATCCCAGAAAATCAACGGGAAATTCCGGAAAAACAACGGGAAATTCCAGAAAATTCCAGAAAATCCCAGAAAATCCCAGAAAATCAACGGGAAATTCCGGAAAAACAACGGGAAATTCCAGAAAATTCCAGAAAATTCCAGAAAATCCCAGAAAATCAACGGAAAATTCCGGAAAAACAACGGGAAATTCGGAAAATCAATGGAAATTTGGAAAAAACAACGGGAAATCAATGGGAAATTCCGGAAAATCCAGAAAAATTCGGAAAATCAACGGGAAATTCCAGAAAATCACGGGAAATCCCTGGAAAGTTCCAGAAAATCCCCAGGATTTTTAAGGGTAATTTTGGGAGCATTTTTGGGGTGATTTTGGGTAATTTTGGGGATAATTTTAGGGATTTTTGGGGGTAATT
>NW_027269465.1:0-32866 GCF_023055355.1 Agelaius tricolor | reverse complement strand
TTTGACACAAAATTTCAGATTTTTAGGGGCAAATTTTGGGGGTTTTTGAGGTGAAATTTTGATTTTTTTTAATATGAAAATTTGCGGATTTTGACCCAAAATTCGAGATTTTTTTTTTACCCCAAATTTGCCCCCAAATCCCCAAAATTTCCCCCCAAATTTTGGGAATTTTTACCCCAAAATCCCAAATTTTCCCCCCAAAATTTGGGATTTTTCCACCCCAAAATCCCAAATTTTTCCCCCAAAATGTGGGAATTTTTTACCCCAAAATCCCAAATTTTTCCACCCCAAAATCCCAAATTTTCCCCCCAAAAATTGGGATTTTTCCACCCCCAAAATTCTGAATTTTTACCCCCAAAATCCCAAAATTTCTTGCCCCAAAACCCCGAATTTTCCACCCCCAAATCCCGAATTTTTTACCCCAAAATTTGGGATTTTCACCCCAAAATTTCCCATTTTTTGGGGGGGGAAATTTGGGTAAATTTTCTCTATTTTGGGAAAAATCTGAATTTGTGAAAATTTCTGCAATTTTGGGGCAAAAATTTGGGATTTTGGGGGCATTTTTGGGTGGGAAAAATTGGATTTTTTGGGGGGAAAAATGGGAAATTTTGAGTGGGAAAATTTGGATTTTTTTTGGGTGAAAAAGCGGCGATTTTGGTTAAAAAACCGGCAAATTTTGGGGGAAAAATTGGGCCTTTTTAGGAAAATTTGGGTTCTAGGAAAATTCAGATTTTTTGGGTGAAAATGGTCAAATTTTGGGTGGAAAAAAATGGGAATTTTTGATGGGAAAATTTGGGGGTTTTTTGGGTGAAAAAGTGGCGATTTTGGGAAAAAATTGGTGTACTTGGGAAAAAATGGAGATTTGGGAAAAATGAGATTTTTGGGTGAAAATGGTCAATTTTGGGTGCGAAAAATGGGATTTTTTTTGGGTGAAAAAGTGGCGATTTTGGTAAAAAAATGGTCAATTTTGGGGAAAATTGGGGTTCTAAGAAAATCGAGACTTTTTGTGAAAAATTGAGAATTTTGGGTGGGAAAAATTTGGGTTTTTTGGGTGAAAAAGTGGCGATTTTGGTAAAAAATGGTGAATTTTGGTAAAAAATGGTCGATTTTGGGTAAAATTGGTTGGTTGTTGTAAATTTGGTTTTTATTTGAAAATTCGAAATTTTGGTGGGAAAAATGGGATTTTTTTGGGTGAAAAAGTGGCGATTTTGGTTAAAATGGTCAATTTTGGGAAAAATTGGTTGGTAGTGGGAAACTCAATAATTTCTGAAAAAATCGAAATTTTGGTGGGAAAAAACCGGATTTTTTTGGGTCAAAAAGTGGCGATTTTGGTAAAAAATGGTGGATTTTGGTCAAAATTGATCAACTTTGGGAAAAAATGGTTGGTGGTGTGAAACTTGATATTTTCTGAAAAAATCAAAATTTTGGTGTGAAAAACCAGATTTTTTTGGGTCAAAAAGTGGCGATTTTGGTAAAAATCGGTCAACTTTGGGAAAAATTTGTCGGCTGCTGGAAACTTGGTCTTTATTTGAAAAATGGAAATTTTGACGGGAAAATCGGGTAAAAATTCGATATTTTGGGGTGAAAAAACGCAAATTTTGGTAAAAATGTCGTTTTTTCCGAAATTCTTCTAGACTGAAATTTCCATAGAGACGCGCTCAAAAGTTGCTAAGAAATGAGAATAATTTGGGTTAAAACCATGCTAAAAAATCGCATTTTCGAGCGAAAAAATCGCCTTTTTTTTTGCGAAAAACCTTTATTTTCCATGCTAAAAAAGTGCAATTTTTTGGGGTAAAAACCGACATTTTTAGTAACATCCAGACGTGGAATCCATGAGGACGAGGGAGACGTTGGCGCTGCTGGGGTCACCGGGGCCCTGTCCAGGGATTTGGGGTGAAAAAGCCGCGATTTTGGGGAAAAAATTGGTCAGTTTTAGGAAAATTTGGCTTCTAGGAAAACGGAGATTTTTGGGAGAAAATGGTCAATTTATGGTGGGAAAATTTGGGGTTTTTTGGGTGAAAAAGTGGCAATTTTGGTAAAAAATGGTGAATTTTGGGTAAAAATTGGAGTTCTAAGAAATTGAGACTTTTTGGGAAAATTCGCCAAATTTCGGTTGAAAAATGGGATTTTTTTTGGGTCAAAAAGTGGCGATTTTGGTTTAAAAATGGTCAATTTTGGGTAAAATGGGTCAGCTGCTGGAAACATGAAATTTTCTGAAAAAATCAAAATTTTGGTGGGAAAAACCACATTTTTTTGGGTGAAAAAGTGGCGATTTTGGTTAAAAAATGGTGGATTTTGGTAAAAATTGATCATTTTCTGGGAAAGATGCTCAGTTGTTGGAAACTTGGTATTTATTGGAAAAATCGAAATTTTGGTGTGAAAAATGGATTTTTTTGGGGTGAAAAAGTGGCGATTTTGGTAAAAAATGGTCATTTTTGGGAAAAATCGATCAACTTTGGGAAAAAATGGTTGGTGGTGTGAAACTTGATATTTTCTGAAAAAATCAAAATTTTGGTGTGAAAAACCGGATTTTTTTTGGGTGAAAAAGTGGCGATTTTGGGTAAAAATCGGTCAACTTTGGGGAAAAATTGGTTGGCTGTTAGAAACTTGGTCTTTATTTGAAAAATGGAAATTTTGGTGGGAAAAACTCAAATTTCGCTGGGAAAACCGGGTAAAAATTCGATATTTTGGGTGAAAAAACGCAAATTTTGGTAAAAAATTGCATTTTTGCCAAAATTTCGCCAGACACAAATTCTCATAAAATGTGCTCAACACTTCCTAAAAAATGACAACATTTTGGACCAAAACCATGCTAAAAAATCGCATTTCGAGCGAAAAAATCGCCGTTTTTTTGCGAAAAACCTTTATTTTCGACCCTAGGAAAGTGCGATTTTTTTGGGGCAAAAACCCTGATTTTTAATAACACCCAACCATGGAATCGGTGAGGATCAGAGACACATTGACGTGGGCGGGTTTACTGGGGGCCTGTCCAGGGATTTGGGGTGAAAAAGCCACGATTTTGGGGAAGAATTGGTCAGTTTTAGGAAAATTTGGGTTCTAGGAAAACGGAGATTTTTGGGTGAAAATGGTCAATTTTGGGTGGGAAAATTTGGGGTTTTTTGGGTGAAAAAGTGGTGATTTTGGGAAAAAATGGTCAATTTTGGGAAAAAATGGGGGTTCTAAGAAAATTGAGACTTTTTGGGAAAATTCGCCAAATTTCGGTTGAAAAATGGGATTTTTTTGGGTCAAAAAGTGGCGATTTTGGTTAAAAATGGGTCGATTTTGGGTAAAATGGGTCAGCTGCTGGAAACATGATATTTTCTGGAAAAATCAAAATTTTGGTGGAGAAAATCGAAATTTTGGTGGGGAAAAAGTCGATATTTTGGTGTGAAAAACCGCAAATTTTGGTAAAAATTTTGGTTTTTTGCTAGACACAAATTTCAATAGAAACGTGCTCAAAACTCACTAAAAAAATGACAATAATTTGGACCAAAACCATGCTAAAAAATCGCATTTTCGAGCGAAAAAATCGCCGTTTTTTTGCGAAAAAACCTTTATTTTCGACCCTAGGAAAGTGCGATTTTTTGGGGTAAAAACTGACAATTTCAGTAACACCCAGACAAGGAATCGGTGAGGATCAGAGACACATTGACGTGTGCGGGTTTACCGGGGGCCTGTCCAGGGATTTGGGGTGAAAAAGCCGCGATTTGGGGAAAAAATTGGGTCCTTTTTAGGAAAATTTGGGTTCTAGGAAAACTGGGTGAAAATGGTTGGTTTTTTGGGTGAAAAAGCCGTGATTTTGGGAAAAAAATTGGGCGATTTTGGGGAAAAATTGGTGTAGTTGGGAAAAAATTGAGTTCTGAGAAAAATGAGATTTTTGGGTGAAAATGGTCAATTTTGGGTGGGAAAAATGGGATTTTTTGGGTGAAAAAGCGGCGATTTTGGTAAAAAATGGTGGATTTTGGGTAAAATTGGAGTTCTAAGAAAATTGAGACTTTTTGGGAAAATTCGCCAAATTTCGGTTGAAAAATGGGATTTTTTTGGGTGAAAAAGTGGCGATTTTGGTAAAAAATGGTCGATTTGGGTAAAATGGGTCAGCTGCTGGAAACATGAAATTTTCTGAAAAAATCAAAATTTTGGTGGGAAAAAACCACATTTTTTTGGGTGAAAAAGTGGCGATTTTGGTTAAAAAATGGTGGATTTTGGTAAAAATTGATCATTTTCTGGGAAAGATGCTCAGTTGTTGGAAACTTGGTATTTATTGGAAAAATCGAAATTTTGGTGTGAAAAACGGATTTTTTTTTGGGTGAAAAAGTGGCGATTTTGGTAAAAAATGGTCATTTTTGGGAAAAATCGATCAACTTTGGGAAAAAAATGGTTGGTGATGGGAAACCTGATATTTTCTGAAAAAATCAAAATTTTGGTGTGAAAAACCGGATTTTTTTGGGTGAAAAAGTGGCGATTTGGTAAAAAATGGTGGATTTTGGGAAAAATTGGTCGATAGTGGGAAACTCAGTATGTTCTGGAAAAATCGAAATTTTGCTGGGAAAACATGGTTAAAATGGCATTTTTTGGGTGAAAAAACGCAAATTTTGGTAAAAATTTTGGTTTTTTGCTAGACACAAATTTCAATAGAAACGTGCTCAAAACTCACTAAAAAATGACAATAATTCCCTCAAAACCATGTTAAAAAATGGCATTTTCGAGGGAAAAAATCGCCTTTTTTTTTGCGAAAAACCTTTATTTTCCATGCTAAAAAAGTGCGATTTTTTTTGGGGCAAAAACCCTCATTTTTAATAACACCCAGACAAGGAATCTGTCAAGATGAGTGACACATTGACGGCGCTGGGTTTACCGGGGCCCTGTCGAGCGATTTCTGCGCCAGCCTCATCGGCAGCCGCTCGTGCCCCGACCGCGCAGGGGGATTGGGGGCGTTTGGGGGGAAAAAGCCGCGGTTTTGGGGAAAAAAACACACGGAAAAAATCGGGCGATTTTGGGGTGAAAATGGGGGATTTTGGGTGGGAAAAGTTGGGTTTTTTGGGGTGAAAAATTGGGGTTTTTGGGTAAAAAATGGCTCGTTTTTGGGAAAACTTCCTGTCTAAGAAAAGTTGCGTTTTTTTGGGGAAGATGGTCAATTTATGGTGGGAAAATTTGGGGTTTTTTGGGTGAAAAAGTGGGGGTTTTTGGGAAAAATTGATCATTTTTGGGAAAAAATGGTTCTCTAAGAAAAACGAGATGTTTTGTGAAAAACTGAGAATTTTGATACAAAAAATGGGATTTTTTTGGGTGAAAAAGTGGCGATTTTGGTAAAAAATGGTCATTTTTGGCAAAAATCGATCAACTTTGGGAAAAATTGATCAGTGGTGTGAAACCTGATATGTTCTGGGAAAAATGGAAATTTTGACGGGAAAATCGGGTAAAAATTCGATATTTTGGGTGAAAAAACGCAAATTTTGGTAAAAATGTCGTTTTTTCTGAAATTTTTCTAGACTGAAATTTCAATCTCAACTCACTCAAGCCTTCCTAAAAAATGACAATAATTTGGACCAAAACCATGCTAAAAAATCGCATTTTCGAGCGAAAAAAATCGCCGTTTTTTTGCGAAAAACCTTTATTTTCGACCCTAGGAAAGTGCGATTTTTTTGGGGTAAAAACTGACAATTTCAGTAACATCCCGCCAAGGAATCGGTGAGGATCAGAGACACATTGACGTGTGCGGGTTTACCGGGGCCCCTGTCGAGCGATTTGTGCCCGACCGCGCAGGGGATTGGGGGCGTTTGGGGGAAAAAGCCGCGGTTTTGGGAAAAAACACATGGAAAAAATCGGGCGACTTTTGGGTGAAAATGGGGGATTTTGGGTGGGAAAAATAGAAATTTTTGGGGTGAAAAATTGGCGGTTTTGGGAAAAAATTGGTCCTTTTTGGGAAAATTCGGTTACTAGCTTAACCTCAATTTTTGGGCGAAAATTGTCGATTTATGGTGGGAAAAATAGGGATTTTTTGGGTGAAAAAGTGGCGATTTTGGTAAAAATCAATAATTTTCTGTGAAAAATGGTTGGTTGTGGGAAACCAGATATGTTCTGGAAAAATCAAAATTTTGGTGGGAAAAACCCGATTTTTTTGGGTGAAAAAGTGGCGATTTTGGTAAAAATCGATCATTTTTGGGAAAAATTGATCAGTGGTGTGAAACCTGATATGTTCTGGAAAAATCGAAATTTTGGTGGGAAAAACTCAAATTTCGCTGGGAAAATCGGGTAAAAATTCGATATTTTGGGTGAAAAAATGCAAATTTTGGTAAAAATTTTGGTTTTTTGCTAGACACAAATTTCAATAGAAACGCGCTCAAAACTCACTAAAAAATGACAACATTTCGGTCAAAAACGGTGCTAAAAAATGGCATTTTCGAGCGAAAAATCGCCGTTTTTTTGCGAAAAACCTTTATTTTCCATGCTAAAAAAGTGCGATTTTTTTGGGGCAAAAACCCTCATTTTTAATAACACCCAGACAAGGAATCCGTCAAGATGAGTGACACATTGACGTGTGCGGGTTTACCGGCGGCCCTGTCGAGCGATTTCTGCGCAGCCGCAGCCGCAGCCGCTCGTGCCCGACCGCGCAGGGGATTGGGGGCGTTTGGGGGAAAAAGCCGCGGTTTTGGGTGAAAAAACACATGGAAAAAATCGGTGGATTTTGGGGTGAAAATGGGGGATTTTGGGTGGGAAAAATTGGGTTTTTTGGGTGAAAAATTGGGGGTTTTGGGTAAAAAATGGCTCGTTTTTGGGAAAACTTCCTGTCTAAGAAAAGTTGCGTTTTTTGGGGAAGATGGTCAATTTATGGTGGGAAAATTTGGGGTTTTTTGGGTGAAAAAGTGGCGATTTTGGGAAAAAATGGGGTTCTAAGAAAAACGAGACTTTTTGTGAAAAATTGAGAATTTTGATACAAAAAATGGGATTTTTTTTGGGTGAAAAAGTGGCGATTTTGGTTAAAAAATGGTGAATTTTGGTCAAAATCGATCATTTTTGGGAAAAAATGCTTGGTTGTGGGAAACCTGATATTTTTTGGAAAATGGAAGTTTTGACGGGAAAAATCAGGTAAAAATTCGATATTTTGGGTGAAAAAACGCAAATTTTGGTAAAAATTGCATTTCCTCCGAAATTTTTCTAGACATAAAATCTGACCTCAAGGCACTCAAACCTTCCTAAAAAATCAGAATAATTCCCTCAAAACCATGTTAAAAAATCGCATTTTTCAGCGAAAAATCGCCGTTTTTTTGCGAAAAACCTTTATTTTCCATGCTAAAAAAGTGCGATTTTTTTGGGGCAAAAACCCTCATTTTTAATAACACCCAGACAAGGAATCGGTGAGGATCAGAGACACATTGACATGGGCAGGGTTTACCGGGGCCCTGTCGAGCGATTTCTGCGCAGCCTCATCGGCAGCCGCTCGTGCCCGACCGCGCAGGGGATTGGGGGCGTTTGGGGGAAAAAGCCGCGATTTTGGGAAAAAACACATGGAAAAAATCGGGCGACTTTTGGGTGAAAATGGGGGATTTTGGGTGGGAAAAATTGGGTTTTTTGGGTGAAAAATTGGGGTTTTTGGGTAAAAAATGGCTCGTTTTTGGGAAAACTTCCTGTCTAAGAAAAGTTGCGTTTTTTGGGGAAGATGGTCAATTTATGGTGGGAAAATTTGGGGTTTTTTGGGTGAAAAAGTGGCGATTTTGGGAAAAAATGGGGTTCTAAGAAAAACGAGACTTATTGTGAAAAATTGAGAATTTTGATACAAAAAATGGGATTTTTTTTGGGTGAAAAAGTGGCGATTTTGGTAAAAAATGGTTGATTTTGGTTAAAAATGGTTGGCTGTTGGAAACTTGGTTTTTATTTGAAAATTCGAAATTTTGGTGGGAAAAATGGCATTTTTTTGGGTGAAAAAGTGGCAATTTTGGTAAAAAATGGTCAATTTTGGGTAAAAATGGTTCGTAGTGAGAAACTCAATAATTTCTGGAAAAATCAAAATTTCGCTGGAAAAAATCGAAATTTTGCTGGGAAAACATGGTTAAAATGGCATTTTTTGGGTGAAAAAACGCAAATTTTGGTAAAAAATTTGATTTCTCCCAAATTTTCACCAGACACAAATTTCGACCTCAACGCTCTCAAACCTTCCTAAAAAATGACAACATTTTGGTCAAAAACGTGGCGGAAAAATGGCATTTTCGAGCGAAAAATCGCCGTTTTTTTGCGAAAAACCTTTATTTTCGACCCTAGGAAAGTGCGATTTTTTTGGGGTAAAAACTGACAATTTCAGTAACATCCCGCCATGGCATCAGTCAAGATGAGTGACACATTGACGTGGGCAGGTTTACCGGCGGCCCTGTCGAGCGATTTCTGCGCCAGCCTCATCGGCAGCCGCTCGTGCCCGACCGCGCAGGGGATTGGGGGCGTTTGGGGGAAAAAGCCGCGGTTTTGGGGAAAAAAACACACGGAAAAAATCGGGCGATTTTGGGGAAAATGGGGGAATTTTGGTGGGAAAAGTGGGGTTTTTTGGGTGAAAAATTGGGGTTTTTGGGTAAAAAATGGCTCGTTTTTGGGAAAACTTCCTGTCTAAGAAAAGTTGCGTTTTTTGGGGAAAATGGTCAATTTTGGGTGGGAAAATTTGGGTTTTTTGGGTGAAAAAGTGGCGATTTTGGTTAAAAATGGTAAATTTTGGGAAAAATTGGTTGGTTGTTGGAAACTTGGTATTTATTTGAAAATTCGAAATTTTGGTGGGAAAAATGGCTTTTTTTTGGGTGAAAAAATCCGAATTTTGGTAAAAAATGGTCATTTTTGGGAAAAATCGATCAACTTTGGGAAAAAATGGTTGGTGATGGGAAACTCAATAATTTCTGGAAAAATCAAAATTTTGGTGGGAAAAATGGAATTTTTTGGGTCAAAAAGTGGCGATTTTGGTAAAAAACGGTGGATTTTAGGTAAAATTGGTTGGTTGTTGGAAACTTGGTCTTTATTTGAAAAATGGAAATTTTGACGGGAAAACCGGGTAAGAATTCGATTTTTTGGGTGAAAAAACGCAAATTTTGGTAAAAAATTTCGTTTCCTCCCAAATTTTTCTAGACATAAAATCTGACCTCAAGGCACTCAAAACTCACTAAAAAATCACAATAATTTGGACCAAAACCATGCTAAAAAATCGCATTTTTGAGCGAAAAATCGCCGTTTTTTTGCGAAAAACCTTTATTTTTCATGCTAAAAAAGTGCGATTTTTTTGGGGCAAAAACTATAAATTTTAATAACACCCTGAGATGGCATCAGTCAAGATGAGTGACACATTGACGTGTGCGGGTTTACCGGCGGCCCTGTCGAGCGATTTCTGCGCCAGCCGCATCGGCAGCCGCTCGTGCCCGACCGCGCAGGTGAAGACGGCGCCGCCCTCCCAGTCCCGCGCCGGCACCGTCAGTGCGCTGAAGGCCAGGTGGGCGTGGCCGGAAGGGGCGTGGCCGGTGTCGGGGCGGGGCCGGAAGGTGAGGGCGCGGCCCGGGGGGAGGGGCCGCCCGTCCTGCAGCCATTGGACCAGGAGGTCGGGGGGGTTGAAGTCGCGGATGAGGCAGGTGAGGGTGGCCCAGGTGCGGAGGCGGAGCTGCTCGGGGGGCGGGGCCAAAAGGTACACGGAGGGCGGGGACGCGTCAGGAACTGTGAGGGAAAAATAGAGAAAGTTTGGTGAAATTTGGGTGAAATTTGGGTGAAATTTGGGTGAAATTTGGGTGAAAATCCGGGGTTTTACGGTGGAAATTCTGGTTTTTTTGGGGCGAAATTTGGGGTTTTTTGGGGTGAAAAACGTGGGGTTTTATGGGTGGAAATTTGGGGTTTTTTTGGGGTGAAATTGGGGATTTTGGAGTTGAAAATGGAGGGTTTTGGTTTTGGGGTGAATCAAGGGGATTTTGGGGGTGAGGGTGGCCCAGGTGCGGAGGCGGAGCTGCTCGGGGGGCGGGGCCAGCAGGTACACGGAGGGCGGGGGACGCGTCTGGGACTGTGCAGGAAAAAAATGAGAAAATTTTGGTGAAATTTGGGTGAAATTTGGGTGAAATTTGGGTGAAATTTGGGTGAAAATCCGGGATTTTAGGGTTGAAAATGGAGGGTTTTGGTTTTGGGGTGAATAAAGGGGATTTTGGGGCGGAGCGTGGCACAGGGGGCGGGGCCAACAGGTACACGGAGGGCGGGGACGCGTCCGGAACTGCGGGGGGAAAAAAAAGGAAAAATTTTGGTGAAATTTGGGTGAAATTTGGGTGAAAATCCGGGGTTTTTATGGTGGAAATTTGTATTTTTTTGGGGTGGGAATTTGGGTTTTTTTGGGTGAAATTGGGGGATTTTAGAGTGAAAAATGTGGGGTTTTATGGTGGAAATTCCGGTTTTTTGCGGTGAAAAGTCTGGGATTTTGGGGTCGAAATTTGGAGATTTTGGAGTGGAAATTTGGGTTTTTTTGGGGTGAAAATCCGGGGTTTTACGGTGGAAATTCTGGTTTTTTTGGGGCGAAATTTGGGGTTTTTTGGGGTGAAAAACGTGGGGTTTTATGGGTGGAAATTTGGGTTTTTTTGGGGTGAAATTGGGGATTTTGGAGTTGAAAATGGAGGGTTTTGGTTTTGGGGTGAATAAAGGGGATTTTGGGGCGGAGCTGCTCGGGGGGCGGGGCCAGCAGGTACACGGAGGGCGGGGACGCGTCCGGGACTGTGCAGGAAAAAAATGAGAAAATTTTGGTGAAATTTGGGTGAAATTTGGGTGAAATTTGGGTGAAAATCCGGGATTTTATAGTGGAAATTTCGGTTTTTTTGGGGTTGAAAATCCAGGGTTTTAGAGTGGAAATTTCATTTTTTTGGGGGTGAAATTGGGGGATTTTAGAGTGGAAATCTGAGTTTTTTTGGGGTGGGAAATTTGGTTTTTTAGGGGTGAAATTTGGGGGGTTTTAGGGTGGAAATTTGGGTTTTTTTTGGGGTGAAAACCTGAGGTTTTAGGGTGGAAATTTGGGGGTTTTTTGGGGGCTTTTTGGGGTGGAAATTTGGGGTTTTTTGGGGTGAAAAGTGCAGGGTTTTATGGTGGAAATTTGGGTTTTTTTGGGGTGAAATTGGGGGATTATGGGGCTGAAAAGTGTGGGGTTTTATGGTGGAAATTTCGGTTTTTTTGGGGTTGAAAATCCGGGGTTTTAGAGTGGAAATTTCATTTTTTTGGGGGTGAAAATGGGGGATTTTGGTGTTGAAAATCTAGGGTTTTAGGGTTGAAATTTTGGTTTTTTTGGGGTGAAAAACGTGGGATTTTGGGGTTGAAATCTGGGGTTTTTTGGGGTGAAATTTAGGGGATTTTATGGTGAAAAATGTGGGGTTTTAGGGTGGAATTTTGGGTTTTTCTGGGGTGAAAAACGTGGGATTTTAAGATGGAAATTTGGGTTTTTTTGGGGTGAAAATTTGGGTTTTTTTGGGATGAAATTGGGGCACTTTGGTGTGGAAATTTGGGTTTTTTTAAGGTGGAAATTTGGGGTTTTTTTGGGGGTGAAATTCGGAGGTTTTGGGGTGGGAAATTGGGGATTTATGGGGGTGAAATTTTGGGGTGAAATTGGGGGAGTTTGGGGTTTTTTGGGGTGAAAAGTGTGGGGTTTTAGGGTGGAAATTTGGGGTTTTTTGGGGTGGAAATTTGGGTTTTTTTGGGGTGAAAAGTCTGGGATTTCGGGGAGGAAATTTGGGGTTTTTGGGGTGAAATTGGGGGGATTTTAGGGTGGAAATTTGGGGTTTTTTAGGGTGGAAATTTGGGTTTTTTCGTGGTGAAAAGTGTGGGGTTTTGGGGTGGAAAATTGGGGATTTATGGGGCTGAAATTTTGGGGTTAATAAATGAGATTTGGGGTTTTTTAGGGTGGAAATTTGGGGTTTTTTGGGGTGAAAAACGTGGGGTTTTAGGATGGAAATTTGGGTTTTTTTGGGGTGAAAAATGGGGAGGTTTTGGGGTGAAATTGGGGGGGGTTTAGCGTGGAAATCTGGGTTTTTTTGGGGTGAAAAACGTGGAGTTTTAGGGAGGAAATTTGGGGATTTTGGGGCGTAACTGGGGGGGGTTTTAGGGTGGAATTGGGGGATTTTATGGTGGGAATTTGGGGTTTTTTGGGGTGGAAATTTGGGATTTTTTTGGGGTGAAAACTCTGGGATTCTCCTGCTAAAATCCCAAACTTTCATGCCGGTACTCACCACTTTCTGTCCTATAAAAAACCCAAAATTTTTTTGCTCCAAAACTCCTCCATTTCCACCTTTCCCCCCCCAATAAACCCCAAAACTCCAACCCAAAAACGCCCAAATTCCCCTCAATTTTTTCCCCAATTTTTTCCCCGATTTCCCCCATATTTTCCCCATTTTTTCCCCCGTTTTTTCACCGATTTTCCCCCATATTTTCCCCTCAATTTTTCCCCCGATTTTCCCCATTTTTTCCCCAATTTTTCCCCCCAATTTTTCCCCATTTTTTCCCCAATTTTCCCCTCAATTTTTCCCCCATATTTTCCCCAATTTTCCCCATTTTTTCCCCAATTTTTCCCCGATTTTCCCCCATTTTTTCCCCTCAATTTTTCCCCAAATTTTTTCCCCAAATTTCCCTCAATTTTCCCCCAAATTTCCCTCAATTTTTTCCCCATTTTTCCCCAATTTTTCCCCATTTTTCCCCGATTTTCCCCCATATTTTCCCCCATTTTTTTCCCCAATTTTTTCCCATTTTTTCCCCAATTTTTCCCTCATATTTTCCCCATTTTTTCCCCATTTTTCCCCCAATTTTCCCCATTTTTCCCCCCATTTTCCGCATTTTTTCCCCATATTTTCCCCGTTTTTTCCCCAAATTTCCCCCAATTTTCCCCATTTTTTCCCCCGTATTTTCCCCATTTTTCCCCATATTTTCCCCATTTTTTCACCGATTTTCCCCGTTTTTTCCCCGATTTTCCCCAATTCCCCCCGTTTCCCCCCAAAACTCACCCTCGGCCTTCCTCATGGTGACCTCCCTGGGGAAGAGCAGCATCTCCGGGTGCGCCACCCGGCAGGTGAAGGCCCCGCCCGCCTCCCAGGCCTCGGCGGCCACGCTGGCCACGCCCTCGGCCGCCAGGAGCCCGTTGGGCTGCAGCGCCGGCGCCGACGTCCGCGTGGGCAGGGCCCGGCCGGCCTCGTCCAACCACGTCACCTCCAGCCCGTCCAGGGGCGGGGCCAGGTTGGAGACGCGGCAGGTGAGGCGCGCCGAGCGCTCCCGGAAGAGGTCGGCGAAGGGCGGCGGCACCGGCTCCACCCGCAGGTCGGCGGCGGACAGGGGTTGGTCGTCTGTGAAAAGGGGAGGGGTTTGGGGTGAGGGTTGGGTTGGTCAATGGGAGGGGTTGGGTTGAGTTGAGTTGGGTTGGGTTGAGTTGGGTTGGGTTGAGTTGGGTTGGGTTTAATTGATTGGGTTGGGTTGGGTTGGGTTGAGTTGAGTTGAGTTGGGTTGGGTTGGGTTGGGTTGGCCAATGGGAGGGGGTTGGGTTGGGTTGACTTGAGTTGAATGGATTGGGTTGGGTTGAGTTGGGTTGGGTTGGGTTCAGTTGAGTTGACTTGGCTTGACTTGATTGGGTTGAGTTGAGTTGGGTTGAGTTGATTGAGTTGGGTTGGGTTGAGTTGGGTTGGGTTGGGTTGGGTTGGTCAATGGGAGGGTGTTGAGTTGGGTTGAGTTGATTGGGTTGAGTTGGGTTGAGTTGGGTTGGGTTGGGTTGCTCATGGTTGAGTTGAGTTGGGTTGGGTTGGTCAATGGGAGGGGGTTGGGTTGGGTTGGGTTCAGTTGGGTTCAGTTGAGTTGAGTTGACTTGAGTTGAATGGATTGGGTTGGGTTGGGTTGGGTTGGGTTGGGTTCGGTTGGATTGGGTTGAGTTGGGTTGGGTTTAATTGATTGGGTTGGGTTCAGTTGAGTTGATTGGGTTGGGTTGGGTTGGGTTCAGTTGGGTTGAGTTGAGTTGAGTTGACTTGAGTTGAATGGATTGAGTTGGGTTGAGTTGGGTTGGGTTGAGTTGGGTTGGTCAATGGGAGGGGGTTGGGTTGAGTTGGGTTGGGTTGGGTTGAGTTGACTTGGCTTGACTTGAGTTGAATGGATTGGGTTGGGTTGGGTTGAGTTGGGTTGAGTTGGGTTCAGTTGAGTTGAGTTGACTTGGCTTGACTTGATTGGGTTGAGTTGAGTTGGGTTTAATTGATTGAGTTGGGTTGGGTTGGGTTGAGTTGATTGGGTTGGGTTGGGTTGGGTTGGTCAATGGGAGGGGGTTGGGTTGGGTTGGGTTGGGTTTGGGTTGGGTTTGGGTTGGGTTGGGTTCAGTTGGGTTCAGTTCAGTTGGGTTGGGTTGGGTTGGGTTGGGTTGGTCAATGGGAGGGGGTTGGGTTGGGTTGGGTTGAGTTGATTTGGGTTGGGTTGGGTTGGGTTGGGTTGGTCAATGGGAGGGTGTTGGTTTTGGGGGGTTTTTGGTCAAAATGGTCAATGGGGTTGGGTAATGGTTGAACTCAAGTCAACTCAACTCAATCAATTAAACCCAACTCAACTCAACCCAATCCAATCAACCCAAGTCAACTCAACCCAACTGAACCCAACTCAACTCAACCCCACCAATTCAACCCAACTCAACTCAGCCCAACTCAACCCAATGAACTCAACTGAACCCAACCCAACCCAACCCAACCCAATCAAGTCAAGTCAACCCAACTCAACTCAACCAATTAAACCCAACTCAACTGAACCCAATCCAACCCAACCCAACTCAACCCAATCCAGTCAACCCAACCCAACTCAACCTAACTCAATAAATTCAACCCAACCCAACTCAACCCAATCCAATTAACCCAACCCAATCCAACCCAACTCAACCCAACCCAACTCAACCCAACCCAACCCAATTCAACTCAATGAACTCAACTCAACTCAACCCAACTCAACCCAAAACCCAATTTTTTCCCTGATTTTCACCCCAAAACCACCCAAATTTCCCAATTCCCCTCATTTTTCACCCCAGGACTCACATCCGCACTCCATGCCCTTGCTGGTGTTCCTCATCTCCTCTCCCAACCCAACCCAACCCAACCCAACCCAACCCAACCCAACTCAACTCAATCAACTCAACTCAACCCAACTCAATCAATTAAACCCAACTCAACTCAACCCAATCAAGTCAAGCCAAGTCAACTCAACCCAACCCAAGTCAACCCAACTGAACCCAACTCAACTCAATCAAGTCAAGCCAAGTCAGCTCAACTGAACCTGACCCAACCCAATCAACTCAACTCAACCCAACTCAACCCAAAACCCAATTTTTTCCCTGATTTTCACCCCAAAACCACCCAAATTTCCCAATTCCCCTCATTTTTCACCCCGGGACTCACATCCGCACTCCATGCCCTTGCTGGTGTTCCTCATCTCCTCGCCCAACTCAACCCAACCCAAGTCAACTCAACCCAACCCAACTCAATGAACTCAACTCAATTGAACCCAACTCAACCCAACTCAACTCAGCCCAATCCAGTCAACCCAACCCAACTCAACCCAACTCAACTCTACTGAACCCAACTCAACCCAATGAACTCAACTCAACCCAACTGAACCCAATCCAATCAACTCAACCCAACCCAACTCAACCCAACCCAATCAACCCAACCCAACCCAACTCACTCTAACTCAACCCAAAACCCAATTTTTCCCCGATTTTCACCCCAAAACGCCCCCAATTCCCCTCATTTTTCACCCCGGGACTCACATCCGCACTCCATGCCCTTGCTGGTGTTCCTCATCTCCTCGCCGGCCCGGCAGGTGAAGACGACGCCGCTCTCCCAGTCGGCCTCGGTCACCACCAGGCGGCTGCCGGCCACCAGGAGCCCGGAAGGTTCCGGCACGGGCTCGAGGGCGGCGACGCCGTCGCTGACGGGGGCCCCGTTGCGCAGCCATTGGATGGGGGCGGAGCCGAGGCCGCGCCGGGAGCCGCGGATTTGGCACAGGAGGGTGGAGTTGCGGGAGGGGCCCTGGAAATCCTCGCGGGACGGGGGGCGGAGCGTGAGGGTGGGCGGGGACGGGGGCGGGGCGCCGGGGCCTGGTGGGGGGAGAGAAAAAAAGGGGGGTGGGTTTTGGGGTGAAAAATGGGGAAATTTGGGGAAAATAAATTAAAATTTGGGGGGGAAATGGGGAAATTTTGGGGGGAAATAAAAGAAAATTTGGGGGGAAAATGGTGGAAATTTGGGGGGAAAAAATATTAAAATTTGGGGGAAAAATGAGGAAATTTTAGGGGGAAAAATAAAAGAAAATTTGGGGAAAAATGGGGAAATTTTGGGAAAAAAATTTTGAAAATTTGGGGAAAAAGCAGGGGGAAATTTGGGGAGAAAAATGGGGAAATTTGGGGGGGAAAATATTAAAATTTGGGGGGGAAATAAAAGAAAATTTGGGGGGAAAATGGGTGAAAATTTGGGGAAAAAATGGTGGAAATTTGGGGGAAAAATGAGGAAATTTTTGGGGGGAAAATGGGGAAAATTTGGGGGGAAATAAAAGAAAATTTGGGGGGGGGAAATGGTGGAAAAATTGGGGGAAAAATGGGGAAATTTGGGGAAAAAATGGGGAAATTTTGGGGAACAAATATTAAAATTTGGGGAAATTTTGGGGGGAAAAATATTAAAATTTGGGGGGAAAATGAGGAAATTTTTTTCCCCCATTTCACCCCATTTTCCCCCCATTTTCCCCCCCATTTTTTCCCCATTTCCTCCCCATTTTTCCCCCCCATTTTCCCCCCATTTTTGGGACCCATTTCTGACCATTTTTTAGGCCCATTTTTGTACTTTTTTTTTCCCCATTTCACCCCATTTTTCCCCCCATTTTACCCCCATTTTTCCCCCCATTTTTCCCACATTTTTTCCCCCATTTCCCCCCATTTTTTGGCCCATTTTTTAGCCCCATTTCACCCCATTTTTGGGTCCATTTTTGGCCCATTTTTTTTCCCCATTTCCCCCCATTTTCCCCCCATTTTCCCCTCATTTTTGGCACCATTTCACCCAATTTTTAGGCCCATTTTTGTACATTTTTTCCCCATTTCCCCCCATTTCCCCCCATTTTTTCCCCATTTTTTCCCCATTTTTTCCCCATTTCCCCCCATTTTCCCCCCATTTTTTGCCCATTTTTCCCCATTTCCCCCCATTTTTTCCCCATTTTCCCCCATTTTCCCCCATTTCCCCCCCTTTTCCCCCATTTTACCCTCATTTTTCCCCCCATTTTTTCCCCATTTTTTCCCCCATTTCCCCCCATTTTCCCCCCATTTTTCTGCCCATTTTTTAGCCCCATTTCCCCCCATTTTCCCCCATTTTTTGGCCCTTTTTTTGGGCCCATTTCACCCAATTTTTGACACCTTTTGCCCCATTTTTTCCCCATTTTCCCCCCATTTTCCCCCCATTTTTCCCCCATTTTTTTGCCCATTTTCCCCCATTTTTTTGCCCATTTTCCCCCATTTCCCCCCATTTTTTTCCCCATTTTCCCCCCATTTTTTCCCCATTTTCCCCCCATTTCCCCCCATTTTTCCCCCCATTTTTCCCCCATTTTCCCCCCCATTTTTCCCCATTTTATCCCCATTTTCCCCCATTTCCCCCCATTTTTTTCCCCATTTTTTCCCCTCATTTTTCCCCATTTTTCCCCCCATTTTTCCCCCATTTTCCCCCCATTTTTCCCCATTTTATCCCCATTTTCCCCCCATTTCCCCCCATTTTTTTCCCCATTTCCCCCCCATTTTTTCCCCATTTTTCCCCCAATTTTTCCCCCCATTTCCCCCCATTTTTTTCCCCATTTCCCCCCATTTTCCCCCCATTTTCCCCCCATTTTTCCCCCCATTTTCCCCCAATTTCCCCCATTTCCCCCCATTTTTTGGCCCTTTTTTGGCACCATTTCAGCCCATTTCTGGGGGCCAATTTCACCCAATTTTCCCCCCATTTTTCCCCCATTTTCCCCCCATTTTACCCCCATTTTTCCCCCCATTTTTTCCCCATTTTTTCCCCCATTTCCCCCCATTTTTTGGCCCATTTTTTTCCCCCATTTCCCCCCATTTTTGGGACCATTTCACCCATTTTTTCCCCCCATTTTCCCCTCATTTTTGGGACCATTTCTGCCCATTTTTTAGGCCCATTTTTGTACATTTTCCCCCCCATTTCCCCCCATTTTTCCCCCCATTTTTCCCCCATTTTCCCCCCATTTTTCCCCATTTTATCCCCATTTTCCCCCCATTTCCCCCCATTTTTTTCCCCATTTCCCCCCCATTTTTCCCCCATTTTCCCCCATTTTTTTCCCCATTTCCCCCCATTTTTTGGCACCATTTCACCCCATTTTTAGGCCCATTTTTGTACATTTTTTCCCCCCATATTTCCCCTCTCCACCCCTCACCTGGGTTATAAACCTCCACGCTGCTCTCTCCTCCCGCGTGCCGGGCGTGGCACCGGAACGGCTGCCGGGCTTTGCCTTCCTCCATCTCCATGCCCAGGCGCGAGGCCGCCCGGAAGGTTCCGGAAGGGCCCGGAAGGGCCGGGAAGGCGGCGCCGGTCGCGCTCCGGTTCTGGCGGTCGCTCCAGGCGAAGCCGACGGGCGCCGGGGCGAAGCCGAGGGCGACGCAGCCGACGGAGAACGAGGAGGAGGAGCCGGAGCCACACGGGGACAGGGGGAACAGGGCCGGGGCTCGGGCGCCGCCTTTTTTTGGGGGGAGAAATTGGAAATTTTTGGGTTAAAATTGAAAATTTAAAAAAAAAAACGGGGAAATTCCGGCGAAAATCGGCGAAAATTCGGTGGAAGTGCGTGAAAATTGCGTCGGAAATGAGCGGAAATTTTGTGGAATTCGGCCGAAATTCCGGCCAAAAAAAATCTGTGAAAATTTTCATGGAAATTTTGTGAAAATTCTGCGGGAATTCGAGGTGAAAATTCGACAAAAATTTCCAGGAAATTTTGGAGAAAATTCCACGAAAATTCTGTGAAAATTCCACAAAAATTCCATGAAAATTCCACAAAAATTCTGCTAAAATTCCGCTAAAATTCCATGAAAATTTGGTGGAAATTCAGCAAAATTTCTGCCAAAATTGCAGCGAAAATTGAGTGAAAATTCAGCGGGAATTCTGGCCAAAATTCCGGCCAAAATTCCTGCAGAAATCGATGAAAATTTTCATGGAAATTTCACGAAAATTTTTGTGGAAATTTTGTGAAAATTCTGTGGGAATTTGGCCAAAATTCCTGTGAAAATCGATGGAAATGTTCACGGGAATTTCATTAATTTTTGAGTGGAAATTCTGTGGGAAAGCGAGATAAAAATTCGACAAAAATTTCCAGGGAATTTTGGTGAAATTTCCCTGAAAATTCCGCAAAAATTCCACGAAAATTCCATGAAAAGTTTGGTGGAAATTCAGCAAAATTTCAGCCAAAATTCCATCCAAAATTCCTGCAAAAATCGATGAAAATTTTCATGGAAATTTTGTGAAAATTCTGTGGGAATTCGAGATAAAAATTCGACAAAAATATCAAGGGAATTTTGGCGAAAATCGCACGAAAATTCCTCAAAAATTCCATGAAAATTCCACAAAAATTCCGCTAAAATTCCATGAAAATTTGGTGGAAATTCAGCAAAATTTCTGCCAAAATTCCAGCCAAAAATGGGGTGAAAATGAATTTTAAAATTCCGCGAAAATTCTGCAAAAATTCTGCAGAAATTCAGCGAAAATTTCATCAAAATTCCACGGAAACTTCCGTGAAAATTCCTTGAAAATTTTTGCAAATATTCCGTGGAAATTTGGGTGGAAATTTTGTGAAAATTCAGCAAAAAAATTCCGCGAAAATTCCCCCCAAAAAAATCTGTAAAAATTTCAGGGAAAATTTGGTAAAAATTCCATGAAAAATCCACCAAAAATTCCACGAAAATTCCGCAAAATTTCCATGAAAATTTGGTGGAATTTCTGCCAAAATTTCTGCCAAAATTCCTGCAAAAATCGATGAAAATTTTCACGGAAATTTCGCGAAATTTTGAGTGAAAATTCAGTGGAAAATTCCTGTGGGAATTCGAGATAAAAATTCCACAAAAATTTCCGGGGAATTTGGGTGAAAATTCCATGAAAATTCCTCAAAAATTCCATGAAAAGTTTGGTGGAAATTCCAGACCAGCCCAAACCAGTCCAAACCAGTCCAAACCAGTTCAGACCAGTTCAAACCAGTTCAAACCAGTCCAAACCAGTTCAAACCAGTCCAAACCAGTCCAGACCAGTCCAGACCAGTCCAAACCAGTTCAAACCAGTTCAGACCAGTCCAAACCAGTTCAAACCAGTCCAAACCAGTTCAAACCAGTATAAACCAGTCCAAACCAGTCCAAACCAGTTCAAACCAGTACAAACCAGTCCAAACCAGTATAAACCAGTCCAAACCAGTTCAAACCAGCCCAAACCAGTACAAACCAGTCCGGACCAGTACAGACCAGTTCAAACCAGTCCAAACCAGCGCAAACTGGTACAGGCACCCCCAGTATCCCCAGCTCTACCAGTATAAACCAGTATAGACCAGTACGGACCAGTTCAAACCAGTATAAACCAGTACGGACCAGTCCAGGCCAATACCAGCACCCACAGCCACCCCAGCTCTACCAGTATGGACCAGTATAAACCAGTATGGACCAGTACGGACCAGTCCAGGCACTCCCAGGACCCCCAGCTCTACCAGTCCAGACCAGTATAAACCAGTATGGACCAGTATAGGCCAATACCAGCACCCAGAGCTGCCCCAGCTCTACCAGTACAGACCAGTATGGACCAGTATGGACTGGTATGGACCAGTGCAGACCAGTACAGACCAGTACAGACCAGTATGGACCAGTATGGACTGGTATGGACCAGTACAGACCAGTACAGACCAGTACAGACCAGTATGGACCAGTATGGACTGGTATGGACCAGTACAGACCAGTACAGACCAGTATGGACCAGTGCAGGCACCCCCAGGACCCCCAGCTCTACCAGTATAAACCAGTATAAACCAGTATAAACCAGTTCAGACCAGTATGGACCAGTACAAACCAGTACTGGCAGCCCCAGTATCCCCAGCTCTACCAGTACGGACCAGTACAGACCAGTATGGACCAGTACAGACCAGTATAAACCAGTCCAAGCCAGTCCAAACCAGTATAAACCAGTATGGACCAGTACAGACCAGTCCAGGCACCCACAGGACCCCCAGCTCTACCAGTATAAACCAGTATGGACCAGTACGGACCAGTCCAGACCAGTATAGGCCAATACTGGCACCCACAGCCACCCCAGCTCTACCAGTACAGACCAGTATAGACCAGTATAAACCAGTCCAAACCAGTACGGACCAGTACCGGTACCCACAGCTGCCCCAGCTCTACCAGTATAAACCAGTACGGACCAGTATGGACCAGTCCAAACCAGTACAAACCAGTACCGGTAGCCACAGCCACCCCAGCTCTACCAGTATGGACCAGTATGGACCAGTACAGGCACCCCCAGGACCCCCAGCTCTACCAGTATAAACCAGTATAAACCAGTATAGACCAGTATGGACCAGTCCAACCCAGCCCAAACCAGTATGGACCAGTACGGACCAGTACTGGCACCCCCAGGACCCCCAGCTCTACCAGTATAAACCAGTATGGACCAGTACAGACCAGTCCAAACCAGTCCAAACCAGTATAAACCAGCCCAAACCAGTACAGGCACCCCCAGTATCCCCAGCTCTACCAGTACAGACCAGTATAAACCAGTACAGACCAGTACAGACCAGTATAAACCAGTACAGACCAGTACAGACCAGTACAAACCAGTCCAAACCAGTACAGGCACCCACAGCTGCCCCAGCTCTACCAGTATAGACCAGTATAGACCAGTCCAAACCAGTATAGACCAGTACAGGCACCCACAGGCGCCCCAGCTCTACCAGTATAGACCAGTATGGACCAGTACAAACCAGTCCAAACCAGTACAGGCACCCCCAGTATCCCCAGCTCTACCAGTATAGACCAGTATAGACCAGTCCAAACCAGTATAGACCAGTACAGGCACCCACAGGCGCCCCAGCTCTACCAGTATAGACCAGTATGGACCAGTACAAACCAGTCCAAACCAGTACTGGCAGCCCCAGTATCCCCAGCTCTACCAGTCCAGACCAGTATAGACCAGTCTGGACCAGTATGGACCAATCCAACCCAGCCCAAACCAGTATAAACCAGTATGGACCAGTATGGACCAGTCCAGACAACCCCAGAACCCAGGGCTGCCCCAGCTCTACCAGTCCAGACCAGTATGGACCAGTATAAACCAGTATGGACCAGTATAGGCCAATACCGGCACCCAGAGCTGCCCCAGCTCTACCAGTCCAAACCAGTATAGACCAGTACGGACCAGTTGAAACCAGTACTGGTGCCCAAAGCCACCCCAGCTCTACCAGTATAAACCAGTACAAACCAGTATGGACCAGTACGGACCAGTATGGACCAGTACAGGCACCCCCAGGACCCCCAGCTCTACCAGTACAGACCAGTATAGACCAGTATGGACCAGTATAGACCAGTCCAAACCAGTATAGACCAGTATAGACCAGTCCAAACCAGTCCAAACCAGTATGGACCAGTACAAACCAGTATAAACCAGTATGGACCAATATAAACCAGTCCAAACCAGTATAGACCAGTACAGACCAGTCCAAACCAGTATAAACCAGTACGGACCAGTATAAACCAGTCCAAACCAGTATAAACCAGTATGGACCGGTATAAACCAGTCCAAACCAGTATAGACCAGTATGGACC
This sequence comes from Agelaius tricolor, assembly GCF_023055355.1. Lineage (NCBI taxonomy): Eukaryota > Metazoa > Chordata > Aves > Passeriformes > Icteridae > Agelaius > Agelaius tricolor. Next base: position 10,059 of record NW_027269465.1, on the reverse strand, counting down.
AGTCCAAACCAGTATGGACCAGTATAAACCAGTCCAAACCAGTCCAAACCAGTATGGACCAGTACAGACCAGTCCAAACCAGTATAAACCAGTACGGACCAGTATAAACCAGTATAAACCAGTATAAACCAGTCCAGACCAGTATAAACCAGTATAAACCAGTATAAACCAGTCCAAACCAGTATAAACCAGTCCAGACCAGTATAAACCAGTACAGACCAGTCCAAACCAGTATAAACCAGTCCGGACCAGTCCATAAAACGAAATTAATGCCCTTAAAAACCAATTAAACCAATTAAAATCAATTAAAGTTAATGAAAACCAATTAAAACCAATTAAACCCAAATTAAAACCCAATTAAAGCCAATTAAACCTAATTAAAACCAATTAAAATCAATTAAAATCAATTAAACCCAGTTAAAATTAATTAAAATCAATTAAAACCCAATTAAAACCTAATTAAAACCCAATTAAAACCAATTAAACCCAATTAAAACCAATTAAACCCAATTAAACCCTATTAAAATCAATTAAACCCAATTAAAATCAATTAAAATCAATTAAAACCCAATTAAAACCAATTAAAATCACTTAAAACCAATTAAACCTAATTAAACCTAATTAAAATCAATTAAACCCAATTAAAACACAATTAAAACCAAGTAAAATCAATTAAAACCAATTAAAATCAATTAAACCCAATTTAAACCCAATTAAGCCCAATTAAATCCAATTAAAACCAATTAAACCCAGTTAAAACCAATTAAATCCAATTAAGACTAATTAAAAGCAATTAAAACCGATTAAAATCACTTAAACCCAATTAAAACCAATTAAAATCAATTAAAACCAATTAAAACCAATCAAACCCAATTAAAATTGATTAAAACCCAATTGAACCCAATTAAAACCAATTAAACCCAATTAAACTCAATTAAAATGAATTAAAACCAATTAAGCGCAATTAAACCTAATTAAAACCAATTAATGCAATTAAAATTAATTAAAAACCAATTAAAATCAATTAAACTAATTAAAACCCAATTAAGCCCAATTAAAACAAATTAAACCCAATTACACCTAATTAAAACCAATTAAAACCTATCAAACCCAATTAAAATCAATTAAAACAAATTAAACCTAATTAAAACTAATTAAAACGGAATTAATTCTAATAAAACCAATTAAAACCCAACTAAACCCATTGAAAATCAATTAAAAACCAATTAAAATCAATTAAACCCAATTAAAACTAATTAAAACCCAATTAAACCCAATTAAAACTAATTAAAACCCAATTAAAACCAATTAAAACTAATTAAAACCAACTAAAATCAATTAAACCCAATTAAACCCAATTAAAACCAATTAAAACCAATTAAAACCAATTAAACCCAATTAAAATTAATTTAAAACAAATTAAATCCGATAAAATCCAATTAAAACCCAATTAAACGCAATTAAAATCACTTAAAACCAATTAAAACCAATTAAAACTGATTAAACCGAAATTAATTCTAAGAAAACCCAATTAAAACCGATTAAAACCAATTAAAATTAATTAAAAACCATTTAAAACCAATTAAAATCAATTAAACCCAATTAAAATCCAATTAAGTCCGATAACACACAATTAAAAGCCAATTAAACTTAATTAAAGCCAATTAAAATGAATTAAAATCAACTAAACCCAATTAAGATCAATTAAAAGCCAATTAAAACCAATTAAAACCAATGAAAATTCATTAAACCCCAATTAAAACCGGTTAAAATCAATGAAATCCAATTAAAGTTAATTATTAATTAATTCAACCCCGTTAATTAAGGAATCTAAATGAAAAGCTGAATAAAACTAATTAAAAACCGATTAAAACCAATTAAAAATCAATTAAAACCAATTAAAAACCAATTAAATAAAATAAACCCGATTAAAATTCAATTTAAAATTCAATTAAAATTCGATAAAAATCAATTAAAACCGATTAAAAATTCAATTAAAATTCAATTAAAAATCAGTAAAATTCAATTAAAATTCGATTAAAATTCGATTAAAATTCAATTAAAATTAAATTAAAAATCAATTAAAGTTCAATTAAAAATCAATTAAAATTCAATCAAAATTCAATTAAAATTCAATTTAAAATTAAATTAAAATTCGATTAAAAATTCAATTAAAATTCGATTAAAATTCTATTTTAAATTCGATTAAAATTAAATTAAAATTCGATTAAAATTAAATTAAAATTCGATTAAAAATTCCATTAAAATTCAATTAAAACCGATTAAAAATTCAATTAAAATTCCATTAAAATCAATTAAAATTCAATTAAAATTCAATTAAAATTCAATTAAAATTCAATTAAAATTCAATTAAAACCGATTTAAAATTCAATTAAATCTCAGTAAAACCCAATTAAAACCCGATTAAAACTCGATTAAAACTCAATTAAAACTCAATTAAAACTCAATTAAAATTAATTCAAACTCAATTTATCAACCCCAGAAATTTCAGATTTTTCCTCACCAAACCCCGAATTTTTTACCCAAAAAATCGCAAATTTTACCCCTAAAAATTCGAATTTTTCTCCTCAAAAAGCCCCAAAATTTGGACCCAAAATTCAAATTTTTTACCCCCAAAAATTGAATTTTTCTCTCGAAAAACCCCGAATTTTTCAGCCCCAAAAATTCCATTTTTTACCCCAAAAATTCCCCAAAAATTTCAATTTTTACCCCAAATTTTGCCCCTCAAAAATTCAATTTTCCCCCTCTAAAAATTCGATTTTTTCCCCTCCAAAATCCTCATTTTTTACCCCAAAATTTTGACTTCAAAACCTCCAAAAATTCGAATTTTTCCACCTAAAAATCAAAATTTTGGCTCTAAAAATTCAAATTTTTCACCCCAATTTTTAAGGCTAAAAAACCCCAAAAAATTCAAATTTTTTCCACCTCAAAATCCAAATTTTTTCTCTAAAAATTCGAATTTTTACCCCAATTTTAAGGCTAAAAACCCCAAAAAATTCAAATTTTTCCACCTAAAAAATCCGAATTTTTCAGCCCCAAAAATTCCAATTTTTACCCCAAAATTTTGACTTCAAAACCTCCAAAAATTCGAATTTTCCCCTCTAAAAATCCAAATTTTTTGCTCTAAAAATTCAAATTTTTTCCACCTAAAAATTCGAAATTTTCGCTCTAAAAAATCAAAATTTTTACCCCAAATTTTTAAGGCTAAAAACCCCAAAAATTCAAATTTTTTCCACTTAAAAATTCGAAATTTTTGCTCTAAAAATTCGAATTTTTACCCCAATTTTTAAGGCTAAAAACCCCAAAAATTCAAATTTTTCCACCTAAAAAATCCGAATTTTTCAGCCCCAAAAATTCCAATTTTTACCCCAAATTTTGACTTCAAAACCTCCAAAAATTCGAATTTTTTCCCTCTAAAAATTCAAATTTTTTGCTCTAAAAATTCAAATTTTTTCCACTTAAAAATTCGAAATTTTTGCTCTAAAAATTCAAATTTTTTACCCCAATTTTTAAGGCTAAAAAACCCCAAAAATTCAAATTTTTTCCCTCTAAAAATTCGAAATTTTTGCTCTAAAAATTCGAATTTTCCACCCCAATTTTTAAGGCTAAAAAACCCCAAAAAATTCAAATTTTCCCCTCTAAAAATCCGAATTTTTCAGCCCCAAAAATTCCAATTTTTACCCCAAATTTTGACTTCAAAAACCTCCAAAAATTCGAATTTTTTCCCTCTAAAAATCCAAATTTTTTGCTCTAAAAATTCAAATTTTTTCCACCTAAAAATTCCAAATTTTTGCTGTAAAAATTCAAATTTTTGACTCAAATTTTTAAGGCTAAAAAACCCCAAAAATTCAAATTTTTTCCACTTAAAAATTCGAAATTTTTGCTGTAAAAATTCAAATTTTTGACTCAAATTTTTAAGGCTAAAAAACCCCAAAAAATTCAAATTTTCCCCTCTAAAAATCCGAATTTTTCAGCCCCAAAAATTCAAATTTTTACCCCAAAATTTTGACTTCAAAACCCCCAAAAAATTCAAATTTTTCCCTCCAAAATTTCCCAATTTTTCCTCTCAAAATTCAAATTTTTTCCTCCTTTTTTCCCCCAAAATTCCCCAAAAAATTCAAATTTTTTGCCCAAAAATTCAAAATTTTGCCCCAAAAATTCAAATTTTCTCTCCCCAGGTGTTGTTTTGACCAAAAAAGGGGAAATTCCCCCAAAAAGGCCCAAATTTCCTCTTTTTTTGTTGTTCTCGAAACTTTTTTGGGGCCAAATTTCCCCTTTTTGGGGCCTTTGGGGTTTCGGTTCCTTTTTTTCTTTTTGGGCTGAAAAAAGGGGAAAAAAATCAAATTTTAATTGGGTTTTAATTGGGTTTTGAATGAATTTTTAATTGGGTTTTAATTGGGTTTTAATTGGATTTTTAATCCAAAATTTTGCACCTAAAAATCGAAATTTTTTACTGAAAAAATCCGAATTTTTACCTTAAAAAATTTGAATTTTTACCTCTAAAAAAATTGAATTTTAACCCCTAAAAAATTGAATTTTTACCTAAAAAAAATTGAATTTTTTTCCTCTAAAAATTCAAATTTTTACCCCAAAAAATCCAAATTTTAACCCATAAAAAACTGAATTTTAACCCCTAAAAAATTTGAATTTTTACCTCTGAAAAAATGAATTTTTACCCCTAAAAAAATCGAATTTTTACCTAAAAAATTTTGAATTTTTACCCCCAAAAAATTGAATTTTAACCCCTAAAAAATTTGAATTTTTTACCCCCAAAAATTGAATTTTAACCCCTAAAAAATTGAATTTTTACCCCAAAAAATCCAAATTTTTACCCCTAAAAATCCAAATTTTCCCCCCTAAAAATCCGAATTTTTACCCATAAAAATCCGATTTTTTCCCCCTAAAAATCCAAATTTTTCTCCCTTAAAATTCGAATTTTTACCCCTAAAATTTCGCATTTTTAGCCCTAAAATTTCGATTTTTTTTACTCCTAAAATTCCGAATTCTTGTCTCTAAAAATTCAAATATTTACCCCAAAAATTCCAAATATTTTTCCTAAAAAATCCCAATTTTTGTCCCTAAAAATCCAAATTTTTCCCCCTAAAAATCAGAAATTTTGTCCCTAAAAATTCCGATTTTTTGCCCTAAAAATCCAAATTTTTTCCCCCAAAAATTCGAATTTCTACCCCTAAAATTCCGATTTTTTGTCTGTAAAAATTCAAATTTTTTACCCCTAAAAGTCCAGATTTTTCCCCCTAAAACTCCGAATTTTTATCCCTAAAAATTCCAATTTTTGCCCTTAAAAATTCCGATTTTTTGCCCTAAAAATCCGAATTTTTGCCTCCAAAAATCCAAATTTTCCCCCAAAAAATCCAAATTTTTCCCCTAAAAATTCCAGTTTTTAACCCCCCAAAAATCCTAATTTTTTCCCAAAAAATCCGAATTTTTATCCCTAAAAATTCAGATTTTTTACCCTAAAATTCAAATTTTTGTCCCTAAAAATTCAGATTTTTTTTTGCCCTAAAACTCCGAATTTTTGTCCTTAAAAATTCCGATTTTTTTCCCTAAAAATTCCAAATTTTTCCTCTAAAAATTCCCGAATTTTCCCCCAAAAAATCCAAATTTTCCCCCCCAAAAACCCCAAATTCCCCCTCTCCCCCCCCGATTTTTCCCGCCAAAATCCGCGATTTTCCCGCCAAAGCCGCGCCCGTATCCGGCCGAATTTTGGGGTGAAAAGCGGCGATTTCGGGGCCGAATTTTGGGGTGAAAAGCCGCGATTTTGGGGCGGATTTTGGGGTGAATTTTGGGGTGAATTTTGGGTTGAAAATCGGCGATTTTGGGGCGGATTTTGGGGTGAATTTTGGGGTGAAAAGCCGCGATTTTGGGGCCGAATTTTGGGGTGAAAATCGGCGATTTTGGGGTGAATTTTGGGGTGAATTTTGGGGTGAATTTTGGGGTGAAAATCGGCGATTTTGGGGTGGATTTTGGAGTGAAAATCGGCGGTTTTGGGGCCGAATTTTGGGGTGAAAATCGGCGATTTTGGGGTGAATTTTAGGGCGGATTTTGGGGTGAAAATCGGCGACTTTGGGGCGGATTTTGGGGTGAATTTTGGGGTGAAAAGCCGCGATTTTGGGGCCGAATTTTGGGGTGAAAATCGGCGATTTTGGGCGGATTTTGGGCGCATTTCGGGCCGAATTTTGGGGTGAAAATCGCCGATTTCGGGCCGAATTTTGGGGTGAAAATCGGCGGTTTCGGGCCGGATTTTGGGGTGAATTTTGGGGTGAAAATCGGCGATTTTGGGGTGAATTTTGGGGTGAATTTTGGGTTGAAAATCGCCGATTTCGGGCCGAATTTTGGGGTGAAAATCGCCGATTTCGGGCCGAATTTTGGGGTGAAAATCGGCGGTTTCGGGCCGGATTTTGGGGTGAATTTTGGGGTGAAAATCGGCGATTTTTGGGTTGAATTTTGGGGTGAATTTTGGGGTGAAAATCGGCGATTTTGGGGGTGAATTTTGGGGTGAATTTGGGGCGGATTTTGGGGTGAAAATCGGCGATTTTGGGTGAATTTTGGGGGTGAAAATCGGCGATTTTGGGGGTGAATTTTGGGGTGAAATCGGCGATTTTGGGGTGAATTTTGGGGTGAATTTTGGGGTGAAAATCGGCGATTTTGGGGTGAATTTGGGGCGGATTTTGGGGTGAAAATCGGCGGTTTCGGGTCTCACTCACCGCTGGCCACCGTGACCGTGGTGCCGCTGCCCCAGGCGTCGATAGCGAAACCCACGGCGAGAGGGGGCGGCGGGAACGGGGGGAAAAAGGGCGAAATCGGGAAAATTGAGAAAATGGGGTTTTTTGGGGAAAAAATAGGGAAAAAATGGGGTTTTTGGGGGGGGGAAATAATGGGGGAATAATGGGGGAAAAAGGGGGGAATAATGGGGAAAAAGGGGGGAAAATAATGGGGGAAATTTGGGTTTTTTTGGGGGTAAAATTGGGAAAAATAATGGGGGAAAATGGGGGAAATAATGGGGGGAATAATGGGGGAAATAATGGGGGAAAAGGGGGGAAATAATGGAGAAAGGGGGGAAAATAATGGGGGAAATAATGGGGGAAAATGGGGGGAAATTGGGAAAAATGGGGGAAAAATAATGTGGAAAATAATGGGAATAATGGGGGGAAAAAATGGGAAAATAATGGGGGAAAATAATGGGGGGAAAAGGGGGAAAATTTGGGTTTTTTTGGGGGGGAATAATGGGGGAAATTTGGGGTTTTTGGGGGGAAAAGGGGAAAATTTGGGGAAATATGGGGGAAAAATGGGGGGAAATAATGGGGGGAAAATGGGGGAAATAATGGGGGGAAAATGAGGGAAATAATGGGGGGAAAATGGGGAAAAATAGGGAAAAAATGGGGTTTTTGGGGGGGAAAATAATTGGGAAAAATGGGGGAAATAATAGGGAAATAATGGTGGGGTAATAATGGGGGAAATAATGGGGGAATAATGGGGGGAAATAACGGGGGGAAATAATGGGGGAAAATGGGAGGAAATTGGGAAAAATTGGGAAAATAATGGGGAGAAAATGGGGAAATAATGGGGGAAAAGGGGGGGAAATAATGGGGGAAAATAATGGGGGAAAAGGGGGGAAATTTGGGGTTTTTTGGGGGGGAAAATTGGGGAATAATGGGGGAAATTTGGGGTTTTTGGGGGGGGAAAATGGGGAAAATGATGGGGGGAATAATGGGGGATAATGGGGAGAAAAGGGGGGAAATAATGGGGGAAATAATGGGAATAATGGGGAATAATGGGGGAAATATTGGGGGAATGGGGGAAAGAAAAGGGGAAATTTGGGGGTTTTTTGGGGGGGAAATGGGGGGAAATAATGTGGAAAAATATGGGAAAAATGGGAAAATAATGGGGGAAAATGGGGAAAACAATGGGGAAAATTGGGGTTATTTGAGGGGGGAAATGGGGCAAAATAAATGGGAAAAATTGGGGAAAAGGGGGGAAATTTGAGAAAATTTTATTTTTTTCGGGGGTAAAATTGGGGTTGGGGGAAATGCGGGGGAAATGGGGGAAATAAATGGGGAAAAAAGGGGGAAAATTGGGGGTTTTTTTGGGAAAAATTGGGAAAATAAATGGGGTTAAAATGGGGGTTTGGGGGTAAAATTGATTTTGGGGCAATTGGTTTTAGGGGAAAATTTGGGTTTTTAGGGGAAAATTTGGGGGTTTTTAGGGGAAAATTTGGGGGGTTTTGGGGGAAATTTGGGGGGTTTTTGGGGGGAAATTGGGGTTGGGGAATTGGGTTTTTGGGGGGAAATTTAGGGGTTTTGGAGGGAAAATTTGGGTTATTTTGGGGGGAAATTTGGGGTTTTTTGGGAGGGAAATTTGGGGATTTTTTGGAAAATTTGGGTTTTTTGGGGATAAAAATTGGGGGTTTTTGGGGTAAAAATTGGGGTTTTTTGGGGTAAATTGGTGGGGGTTTTGGGTTGGGAAAAATTTGGGGGTTTTTTTGGGGAAAAATTAGGGGGGTTTGGAGGAAAATTTGGGGTTTTTTGGGGAAAATTTGGGGTTTTTTGGGGGAAAATTTGGGGTTTTCTGGGGTAAAAATGGGATTTTTTGGGGTGTTTTCTTAAGGTTTTTTGGGGTTTTTTTATTGGTTCTTTTGAGGGGTTTTTTAGGGTTTTTTAGGGATTTTTGGGGGATTTTTTAGAGATTTTTTGGGGATTTTTTTAGGGATTTTTTCGGGGTTTTTTAGGGATTTTTTAGGGTTTTTTGGGGATTTTGGGGATTTTTGGGGATTTTTTGGGATTTTTTAGGATTTTTTGGGATTTTTGGGGATTTTTGGGGATTTTTTTAGGGATTTTTGTGGGGATTTTTTAGGGTTTTTTTAGGGATTTTTTAGGGTTTTTTAGGGATGTTTTTAGGATTTTTTGGGGATTTTTTTAGGTTTTTTTTAGGTTTTTTGAGGTTTTTTGGGATTGTTAGGGTTTTTAGGGTTTTTTTGGGGATTTTTTAAGGGATGTTTTTAGGGATTTTGTGGGGATTTTTGGGGGATTTTTAGGGTTTTTGGGGATTTTTTGGGGATTTTTGGGATTTTGGGGTGGTTTGGAGGGGTTGTGTTGGGTTTTGTGGGATTTTTAGGATTTTTGGTAGGATTTTTTGGGGATTTTTTTAGGTTTTTTTAGGTTTTTTGGGTTTTTGGGGTTTGTGGGTTGTTTAGGGTGTTTGGGGTTTTTTAGGGATTTTTTGGGGATTTTGGGATTTTGGGGGATTTTTTAGGGTTTTTTGGGGGTTTTTTGGGGATTTTTAGGGATTTTCTAAGGGATTTTTTGGGATTTTTGGGATTTTTAGGGATTTTTTCGGGATTTTTCGGGATTTTTGGGATTTTTGGGATTTTTTTGGGGATTTTTTAGGGATTTTTTAGTTAGGGATTTTTTTAGGATTTTTTGGGGATTTTTTAGGGATTTTTTTAGGGTTTTTTTAGGGTTTTTTGGATTTTTTAGGGTTTTTAGGGTTTTTTGGGGATTTTTAAGGGATGTTTTTTAGGGATTTTTGGGGGATTTTGGGGACTTTTTAGGGATTTTTTAAGGGATTTTTGGGGATTTTTGGGGGGTTTTTAGGGGTTTTTAGGGATTGGTTAGGGATTTTTGGGGATTTTTGTAGGGATTTTGGGGATTTTTTAAGGGATTTTTAGGGGATTTTTTGGGATTTTTTAGGGATTTTTGGGGATTTTTTTAAGGGATTTTTTAGGGATTTTTAGGGATTTTTGGTTAGGGATTTTTTAAGGGGATTTTTTTGGGGATTTTTTTAGGGGATTTTTTGGGGAATTTTTGGGGATTTTTGGGGGATTTTTTTTAGGGATTTTTGGGCGTTTTTTAAAGGATTTTTTTGGGATTTTTGGGGTTTTTTTAGGGATTTTTTGGGGATTTTTTGGGGATTTTTTGGGGATTTTTTGGGGATTTTTGGGGGATTTTTTGGGGGATTTTTTGGGGATTTTTTGGGGATTTTTTAGGGATTTTTGGGGAATTTTTTGCGGATTTTTGGGAT
>NW_027269464.1:0-33351 GCF_023055355.1 Agelaius tricolor | reverse complement strand
GGAATTTGGGGTGAAAAAACTGAAAATTTGGGGGGAAAAATTGAGAATTTGGGGGGAAAAATTCCGGGAATTGGGGGGGTGAAAAAGAGGAATTTGGGAGGGAAAAAATGGGAATTTGGAGGGAAAAATTGGAATTTTGGGGGGAAAAATGGGAATTTTGGGGGGAAAAAAATTGGGAATTTTGGGGGGGAAAAATTGGAATTTGGAGGGGAAAAAATTGGAAATTTTGGAGGGGAAAAAAATTAGGAACTTTTTGGAGGGGAAAAAATTGGAATTTCGGGGGGAAAAAATGGGAATTGGGGGGGGTGAAAAAAAGAGGAATTTGGGAGGGAAAAATGGGGAATTTTGAGGGGGAAATTGGAATTTTGGGGGAAAAAATGGGAATTGGGGTGGTGAAAAAAGAGGAATTTGGGGGGGGGAAAAATGGGAATTTTGGGGGGAAAAATTGGAATTTGGAGGGGGAAAAATTGGAATTTGGGAGGGGAAAATTGGAATTTTGGAGGGGGAAAGCAGAACTGGGGGCGGAGGGTGGGAAATTCCCGCTTGGATCGGGGCTGGAATTTCCAGGAGGGGGGACGGGAATGGTTCAAATTCCAGCCTGGCAGGAGGGGAGGGAGGGAGATCCAGGAAAATTCCATGAGGGAGAAGCTTGGAATGTGCCCAGGGAAGTTTGGAATGTGCCCAGGGCTGGAATTGCCCCGAAGGGATCGGGGAGGAGGAGGAGGAGGAGGAGGGGGGAAGGGAATTTTCCACCTTTGGAATCATCCCTGGGGCTGCTCATCCGAAAAATGGGGAAAATGGGGGGAAATGGGGGAAAATGGGGAAATGAGGGAAAAATGGGGGAAAAAATGGGGGAAAAATGGGGGAAAATGGGGGGAAATGAGGGGGAAATGGGGGGAAATGGGGAAAAATGGGGGGAAAAATGGGGGGGAAATGGGGGGAAATGGGGGGGGAAATGGGGGGGAAAATGGGGGAAAAAAATGGGGGGGGAAAATGGGGGAAAAAAGGGGGAAAAATGGGGGAAAATGGGGGGAAATGAGGGGGAAATGGGGGAAATGGGGAAAAATGGGGGAAAAATGGGGGGGAATGGGGGGAATGGGGGGGGAAATGGGGGGGAAATGGGGGGAAAAATGGGGAGTAGAAGAATGGGGGGAAATGGGGGGGGAATGGGGGGAAAATGGGGGGAAAATGGGGGAAAATGGGGGAAAAATGGAGGGGGAAATGGGGGAAAATGGGGGGAAATGGGTGGGAATGGGAGGGAAAATGGGGGAAAAATGGGGGGAAATGGGGGAAAATGGGGGGGAAATGGGGAAATGGGGGGGAAATGAGGGGGAGAATGGGGGAAAAATGGGGGAACAATGGGGGAAAATGGGGGGGGAAATGAGGGGGGAAATGGGGGAAAATGGGGGAAATGGGGGGGAAATGGGGGGAAATGGGGGAAAATGGGGGAATGGGGGGGGAAATGGGGGGAAAATGGGGGGGAAATGGGGATGGAGCCGGGGCCTAAAGGGGGAAACTCCTGGGTCTGTCCTGGGTCCATCCCAAATCCTGGATTCATTCCTGGGTCCATCCCAAATCTTTCCTGAGCCTCTGGGTCCATCCCAAATTCCTGGGTCCATCCCAAATCCTGGATTCATTCCTGGGTCCCATCCCAATCCCTGGGTCCATCCCAGATCCTGGGTCCATCCCAAATCCTCCCTGCGCCTCTGGGTCCATCCTAAACCCCTGGGTCCATCCCAAATCCATCCCAAATCCTGGTCCATCTCAAATTCCTGGGTCCATCCAAAATCCTGGATTCATCCCAAATCCTGGATCCATCCCAGACCCCTGGGTCCATCCTAAATCCCTGGGTCCATCCCAAATCCATCCCAAATTCCTGGGTCCATCCCAGATCCTTGGATTCATCCCAGATTCCTGGGTCCATCCCAAACCCCTGGGTCCATCCCAAATCCTGGATTCATTCCTGGGTCCATCCAAATCTTGGGTCCATCCTAAATCCTGGGTCCATCCCAAATTCCTGGGACCATCCCAAATCCTGGGACCATCCCAAATCCCTGGGTCCATCCCAAATCCTGGATTCATCCAAATCCTGGGTCCATCCTAAATTGTGGGTCCATCCTAAATTCTGGGTCCATCCCAGATCCCTGGGTCCATCCTAAATCCTCCCAGATCCCTGGATCCATCCCAAATCCCTGGATCCATCCCAAACCCCTGGCTCCATCCCAGACCCCTGTGATTCCCTGGATCCATCCCAGATCCCTGGGTCCATCCCAAATCCCTGGATCCATCCCAAATCCCTGGCTCCATCCCAGACCCCTGTGATTCCCTGGATCCATCCCAAATCCCTGGATCCATCCCAAATCCCTGCTCCATCCCAGACCCCTGTGATTCCCTGGCTCCATCCCAAATCCCTGGATCCATCCCAGATCCTGGCTCCATCCCAGACCCCTGTGATTCCCTGGCTCCATCCCTGCTGTCCATTCCCACCCCTCTCCCTCCTCTTCCTTCCCCCCCTCTCCCATTCCCAGCCCCATTCCCAGTTCCAGCTTCTGGCCAGGACCAATCCCACAGAAATCTGGGATCCTGCCCTGGCTCCCTCCTCCCTGCCCGCATTCCCACATTCCCCCCATTCCCGCATTCCACATTCCCCCATTCCCGCATTCCCACATTCCCACATTCCCGCATTCCCACATTCCCACATTCCCCCATTCCCCCATTCCCACATTCCCCCATTCCCGCATTCCCACATTCCCGCATTCCCACATTCCCCCATTCCCACATTCCCGCATTCCCACATTCCCGCATTCCCACATTCCCACATTCCCGCATTCCCACATTCCCACATTCCCCCATTCCCCCATTCCCACATTCCCCCATTCCCGCATTCCCACATTCCCCGCATTCCCACATTCCCCCATTCCCACATTCCCGCATTCCCACATTCCAATCCCTTCCCTCCTCCTCCTCCTCCCTCTCCCTCTCCCATTCCCAGCTCCATTCCCAGTTCCTGCCTTTCGGGAATTCCCCATTTCCCATTCCACATTTCCCATTCCCACCCTCCTCAAACTCTGGGATTTCACTGAAATCTGGGATCCCACACAAATCCTCTCTCCCTCCCTCGTTCCCTCCTCCCTCCCCACATTCCCATTCCCACATTCCCACATTCCAATCCCTTCCCTCCTCCTCCTCCCGGTGCCATTCCCAGCCCCATTCCCAGCCCCATTCCCGGCTCCATTCCCAGTTCCCGGCTTTTGGGAATGCCCCAGTTCCCATTTCCCATTCCCACCCTGCTCAAACTCTGGGATTTCAGTGAAATCCGGGATCCCACGCCTGCCCCGAGCCGTTCCCACATTCCCACATTCCCACATTCCAACTCCTCTCCCTTCCTCTCCCATTCCCTGTTCCCATTCCCAGTTCCTGCCTTTCGGGAATTCCTCATTCCCCATTCCAATCCCACTAAAACCTGGGATCCCACACAAATCCTCTCTCCCTCCCTCATTCCCTCCTCCCTGCCCACATTCCCACATTCCCACATTCCCACATTCCAATTCCTCTCCCTTCCCTTCCCGTCCCTCCTCCTCCTTCCTTCCTCTCCCATTCCCAGCCCCATTCCCAGTTCCCGGCTTTTGGGAATTCCCCAGTTCCCATTTCCCATTTCCCACCCTGCTCAAACTCTGGGATTTCACTGAAATCTGGGATCCCACACAAATCTGGGCTCCCTTCCTCTGTCCCTCCTCCCTCCCCACATTCCCATTCCCATTCCCACATTCCAATTCCTCTCCCTCCTCCTCCCTTCCTCTCCCATTCCCAGCCCCATTCCCGGAGCATTTCCCGGCTCCATTCCCAGTTCCTGCCTTTCGGGAATTCCCCATTTCCCATTCCCACCCCGCTCAAACTCTGGGATTTCACTGAAATCCGGGATCCCACGCCTGCCCCGAGCCGTTCCCACATTCCCACATTCCCACATTCCCACATTCCCACATTCCTCTCCCTCCTCCTCCTCCCTGTTCCCATTCCCGGCTCCGTTCCCGTTCCTGCCTTTCGGGAATTCCTCATTCCCCATTCCAATCCCACTAAAACCTGGGATCCCACACAAATCCTCTCTCCCTCCCTCTGTTCCTCCTCCCTTCCCACATTCCCTCTCCTCCTCCCGCTCCTCCCGGTGCCATTCCCAGCCCCATTCCCGGCTCCATTCCCAGCCCCATTCCCAGCCCCATTCCCGGCTCCATTCCCAGCCCCATTCCCAGCCCCATTCCCGGCTCCATTCCCAGTTCCCGGCTTTTGGTAATTCCCCAGTTCCCATTTCCCATTCCCACCCTGCTCAAACTCTGGGATTTCACTGAAATCTGGGATCCCACACAAATCTGGGCTCTGTCCCTCCTCCCTCCCCACATTCCCATTCCCACATTCCAATTCCTCTCCCTCTCCCTCCTCCCTCCCTTCCTCTCCCATTCCCAGCCCCATTCCCGGAGCATTTCCCGGCTCCGTTCCCAGTTCCTGCCTTTCGGGAATTCCTCATTTCCCATTCCAGTCCTTTTAAAACTCTGGGATTTCACTGAAATCCGGGATCCCACGCCTGCCCCGAGCCGTTCCCACATTCCCACATTCCCACATTCCTCTCCCTCCTCCTCCTCCCTGTTCCCATTCCCGGCTCCGTTCCCGTTCCTGCCTTTCGGGAATTCCTCATTCCCCATTCCAATCCCACTAAAACCTGGGATCCCACACAAATCCTCTCTCCCTCTCTCGTTCCCTCCTCCCTTCCCACATTCCCTCTCCTCCTCCCGCTCCTCCCGGTGCCGTTCCTGAGCTGGATTTTCCCTGGATTCCAGGAATCTGCTCTTCCTGGAAGCTCAGCGGCTGCGTGCGCCCGGCCAGCGCCGCCCTGCGCCCCGCGGGGATCCCGCGCTGCTTCCCGGGAATCCCGATCCAGGGATCCGCGGGATTCCTGCCGCAAGGTACGGCCCCAAAAATCCCCTAAAACCACCCCAAAAATCCCCCTAAAACCGACCCTAAAAAATCCCCCACGAAAAGCAACTCGGAGAAACAAAAAAAAAACACAAAAAAAAAAAAGATTTCAGGAATTCCCGGCTGGAATGAGGGAGGAGGGAAAAGCGGGAGAGGTTTTTGGCCACTCCTCCCCTCGGGGTGGGATTTAGGGATTTAGGGATTTGGGAGGAGCCGGAGATTCCCGGAGCGCCTCCGGGATTTGGGGATTTGGGGCTGCTGGAATTGTCGGGCTCGGGAGCAGAGCGAGCGGAGAGCGGGATGAGGCTGCAGGAGATTCCTAAAGGTCGGTGCCAGGCGGGGTTTGGGGTTTTTTTGGGGTTTTTGGGATTTTTGGGATTTGGGATTTGCCTCTGGAACAGGCAGAGATGGAATTTAGGGGATCCTGGAATTCCCTTTTTCCATGGGAGTTGGGTCAGAGCCAGGTGGGGTCGGGATGAGGCTCTGGGATCATCCCAAGGGTCGCTCCCAGGGATTTTTGGGGTTTTTGGGATTCGGGATTTGCCTCTGGAACAGGCAGAGATGGAATTTAGGGGATCCTGGAATTCCCTTTTTCCATGGGAGTTGGGTCAGAGCCAGGTGGGATCGAAACACAGACCCGGGATCATCCCAAACATTGGTCCCAGGGATTTTTGGGATTTTTGGGGTTTTTGGGATTCGGGATTTGCCCCTGGATAACCAGAGATGGAATTTAGGGCTCCTGGAATGGGATTTAGGGCTCCTGGAATTTCCCTTTTCCATGGGAAAAAGCCCTTGGGGTCAGATAAGATCTGGGTGGGATCGGGATGAGGCTGCAGGAGATTCCTATGGGTTGGTCCCAGGTGGTTTTGGGGTTTTTTGGGGTTTTTGGGATTTGGGATTTGCCTCTGGAATAACCAGAGATGGAATTTAGGGGCTCCTGGAATGGGATTTAGGGCTCCTGGAATTCCCTTTTTCCATGGGAAAAAGCCCTTGGGGTTGGGTCAGAGCCAGGTGGGATCGAAACACAGACCCGGGACCATCCCAAAGATTGGTCCCAGGGATTTTTGGGATTTTTGGGGTTTTTGGGATATTTGGGATTTGCCTCTGGAACAGGCAGAGATGGAATTTAGGGACCCTGGAATTGGATTTAGGGCTCCTGGAATTCCCTTTTTCCATGGGAGTTGGGTCAGAGCCAGGTGGGGTCAGGACACAGACCCGGGACCATCCCAAACATTGGTCCCAGGGATTTTTGGGATTTTTGGGATTTTTGGGATTTGGGATTTGCCTCTGGATAACCAGAGATGGAATTTAGGGCTCCTGGAATTTCCCTTTTCCATGGGAAAAAGCCCTTGGGGTCGGATAAGATCTGGGTGGGATCGGGATGAGGCTGCAGGAGATTCCTAAAGGTCGGTGCCAGGGGGGTTTTGGGGTTTTTTGGGGTTTTTGGGATTTGGGATTTGCCTCAGGAATAGCCAGAGATGGAATTTAGGGCTCCTGGAATGGGATTTAGGGCTCCTGGAATTCCCTTTTTTTATGGGAAAAACCCCCTTGGGGTCAGATCTGATCCAGGTGGGGTCGGGATGAGGCTCTGGGATCACCCCAAACGTTGGTCCCAGGGATTTTTGGGGATTTTTGGGATTTTTTTGGGGTTTTTGGGATTTGGGATTTGCCCCTGGAATAACCAGAGATGGAATTTTGGAATTTTCCATGGGAAAAACCCCTTGGAGCTGGGTCAGAGCTTTGTGGGGTCGGGACGAGGCTCCAGGAGATTCCCAAGGGATTTTTTGGGGGCATTTTTGGGATTTTTGGGATTTACCCCTGGATAACCAGAGATGGAATTTAGGGCTCCTGGAATGGGATTTAGGGATCCTGGAATTCCCTTTTTTTTTATGGGAAAAACCCCTTGGGGTCAGATCCCATCCAGGTGGGGTCGGGATGAGGCCCTGGGATCATCCCAAGGGTTGGTCCCAGGGATTTTTGGGATTTTTGGGGTTTTTGGGATTTTTTTGGGATTTTTGGGATTTGGGATTTGCCCCTGAGGGGGAAATTTGGGAATTTTGGGATTCTGGAATTCCCTGTCCTGGGATGGAGGAGTCAGATGTGGCTCCAGAGGGGAAATTTGGGAATTTTGGAGGAGGATTTGGGAATCCTAAAGGGGAATTTAGGGATCCTGGAGAGGAGAAATTTGGGAATTCTGGAGGGGAATTCAGGGATATTTAGGGAGAATTTTGGGTGGGAATTTAGGGATAATTCTGGAGGGGAATTCAGGGATATTTGGGATAATCCTGAAGGGGAATTTAGGGATAATTTTGGAGGGAAATTTGGGGATATTTAGGGATAATTCTGAAGGGAGTTTTAGGGATATTTAGGGATCATTCTGAAGGGGGTTTTAGGGATATTTAGGATAATTCTGAAGGGGAAATTTGGGATATTTAGGATAATTCTGAAGGGGAATTTAGGGATAATTTTGGAGGGAAATTTGGGATATTTAGGGATAATTCTGAAGGGGGTTTTAGGGATATTTAGGATAATTTTGGAGGGGAATTTGGGGATATTTAGGGATAATTCTGGAGGAGGATCTGGGGATCCTGGAGGAAGAATTTGGGAATTCTGGAGGGGAATTTAGGGATAATTTTAGAGGGGAATTTGGGGATATTTAGGATAATTCTGAAGGGGAATTTGGGGATATTTAGGGATAATTCTGAAGGGGGATTTAGGGATAATTTTGGAGGGGAATTCAGGGATATTCAGGGATCATTTTGAGGGGAATTCAGGGATATTTAGGGATCATTTTGGAGGGGGTTTTAGGGATATTTAGGGATCATTTTGAAGGGGAATTCAGGGATATTCAGGGATAATTCTGAAAGGGGTTTTAGGGATATTCAGGGATCATTTTGAAGGGGAATTTGGGATATTTAGGGATCATTTTGAAGGGGAATTCAGGGATAATTTTGGAGGGAATTTGGGGATATTCAGGGATCATTTTGGAGGGGGTTTTAGGGATATTCAGGGATCATTCTGAAGGAGGATTTGGGGATATTTAGGGATAATTTTGGAAGGGAATTCAGGGATATTCAGGGATCATTATGGAGGGGAATTTAGGGATATTTAGGGATCATTTTGGAGGGGAATTCAGGGATATTTAGGGATCATTCTGAAGGGGAGTTTGGGATATTTAGGGATCATTTTGGAGGGGAATTCAGGGATATTTAGGATCATTTTGGAGGGGAATTTGGGATATTTAGGGATCATTCTGAAGGGGGTTTTAGGGATATTTAGGGATCATTTTGAAGGAGAATTTGGGGATATTTAGGGATCATTCTGAAGGGGAATTCAGGGATATTCAGGGATCATTTTGGAGGGGAATTTGGGATATTTAGGATAATTCTGAAGGGGAATTTAGGGATAATTTTGGAGGGAATTTGGGGATATTCAGGGATCATTTTGGAGGGGGTTTTAGGGATATTTAGGGATCATTCTGAAGGGGAATTCAGGGATATTTAGGATCATTCTGAAGGGGGTTTTAGGGATATTTAGGGATCATTTTGAAGGAGAATTTGGGGATATTTAGGGATCATTCTGAAGGGGAATTTGGGATATTTAGGGATCATTTTGAGGGGAATTCAGGGATATTTAGGGATAATTCTGAAGGGGAATTTAGGGATAATTTTGGAGGGAATTTGGGGATATTCAGGGATCATTTTGGAGGGGGTTTTAGGGATATTCAGGGATCATTTTGAAGGAGGATTTGGGGATATTTAGGGATAATTTAAGGGAAATTTGGGTATATTCAGGGATCATTCTGAAGGAGGATTTGAAGCTCCTGGAGGGCAAATTTGGCAATTCTGGAATTCCCAAGCCAGGAAAAAAAAAAAACCCCAACCCTTTAAAAAAATCCCAAATTTTTCCCCGGGATTCTCCCTGGAATATCCGGAATTTCCAGGCCTGGCCTCCCCCCCCAGCCCGGCCCAACATTCCCAACATTCCCCAGGAGTGGGAACGGCTCCTCCCGACCTTTCCCAGGCTTTTCCCAGGAATTTGGGAATTTTCCAAAGCTCCCCCTCAGGAGGGTTTGGGAATGTTTGGGAAACTCCCAGGGAGATTTTCCCCTCCCGGCCAAAAATTCCAGCTGGGCCGGAAAAGTTTGGAAATCTCATTCCCAGCTGCTCCAGGGGGAATTTTCCATCCCAAAATTCCGAGTGTTCCCACGGCAGGAAGGGAGGAGGGAGGAGGGAGGAGGGAGGGAGGAGGGGATTTGGGATCCGGGGAAGGGGAGGAGGGGATTTGGGATCGGGGAGGGAAATTTGGGATTCAGGGGGATTTGGGATCAGAAATTTGGGATTGGGGAGGGGATTTGGGATGGGGGAATTTGGAATCAGAGTTTGGGATTGGGGAGGGGATTTGGGATTCAGGGGGATTTGGGATCAGAAATTTGGGATGGGGGAATTTGGGATGCAGGGGGAGGGAATTTGGGATCAAGGAGGGGGGGAAATTTGGGATCAGGGGAATTTGGGATTGGGGAGGGGATTTGGGAGGAGGGGATTTGGGATCAGAAATTTGGGATGGGGGGAATTTGGGATTGGGGAGGGGATTTGGGATCGGAGTTTGGGATCGGGGAGGGAAATTTGGGATGGGGAAATTTGGGATCAGAGTTTGGAATTGGGGAGGGGATTTGGGATTCAGGGGGATTTGGGCTCAGAAATTTGGGATGGGGGAATTTGGGATGCAGGGGGAGGGAATTTGGGATCAAGGAGGGGATTTGGGACAGGGAAATTTGGGCTCAGAAATTTGGGATGGGGGTAATTTGGGATCAGAGTTTGGGATTGGGGAGGGGATTTTGGGATGGGGGAATTTGGGATCAGAAATTTGGGATCAGGGGAATTTGGGATCAGAAATTTGGGATTGGGGAGGGGATTTGGGATTGGGGAGGGGATTTGGGATCGGAGTTTGGGATCGGGGAGGGAAATTTGGGATTCAGGGGGATTTGGGCTCAGAAATTTGGGATGGGGGAATTTGGGATCAGAGTTTGGGATCGGGGTTTGGGATTGGGGGAAATTTGGGATCAAGGACGGGGGGGGGGAATTTGGGATCAAGGGAATTTGGGATTGGGGAGGGGATTTGGGATCAGAGTTTGGGATGGGGGAATTTGGGATTGGGGAGGGGATTTGGGATCAGAAATTTGGGATTGGAGGAATTTGGGATTGGGGAGGGGATTTAGGAGGAGGGAATTTGGGATGGGGGGGAGGAAATTTGGGATCAGGGGAATTTGAGACAGGGGGAATTTGGGATGAGGGGAGGAAATTTGGGATTTGGGCTGGAGATTTGTGCTCAGAAATTTGGGATTGGGGGAATTTGGGATGGGGGGGGAAATTTGGGATCAGAGTTTGGGATTGGGGAGGGGATTTGGGAGGAGGGAATTTGGGATTGGGGGAATTTGGGAGGGAGGCGGGGGAAATTTGGGATCAGGGGAATTGGGGATCGGGGGAAATTTGGGATTGGGGAGGGGATTTGGGATGAGGGGAGGAAATTTGGGATCAAGGGGGGGGAAATTTAGGATGGGGGAATTTGGGATTGGGGGGAGGAAATTTGGAGGGGAAATTTGGGATCGGGGAAATTTGGGATTGGGGAGGGGATTTGGGATTGGGGGGAAGAAATTTGGGATCAAGGGGGGGGGGAATTTTGGGATCAGAATTTGGGATTGGGGAGGGAAATTTGGGATGGGGGGATTTGGGCTCAGAAATTTGGGATGGGGGAATTCGGGATGGAGGGGGAGGGAATTTGGGATCGGGAATTTGGGATCAGGGGAATTTAGGATCGGGGGAAATTTGGGATTGGGGGAATTTTGGATTGAGGGGAGGGAATTTGGGATCAAGGTGGGGGGGGAGAATTTGGGATCAGGGGAATTTGGGATTGGGAATGGGGGGAGGATATTCCCAAATTCCAGAGGCATTTTGGGATCAGGAATGGGGGCAAAATTCCCAAATCCAGGAGTGAGATTGGGATTGGGATTGGGGAGGAATTCCCAGTTCCAGGGGGATTTTGGGATGGGGAATTCCCAGTTCCAGGGGGATTTTGGGATGGGGAATTCCCAATTCCAGGGGATTTTGGGATCAGGAATTCCCAGTTCCAGGGGGATTTTGGGATGGGGAATTCCCAGTTCCAGGGGGATTTTGGGATGGGGAATTCCCAGTTCCAGGGGGATTTTGGGATGGGGAATTCCCAGTTCCAGGGGGATTTTGGGATGGGGAATTCCCAATTCCAGGGGGGATTTTGGGATGGGGAATTCCCAGTTCCAGGGGGATTTTGGGATGGGGAATTCCCAATTCCAGGGGGGATTTTGGGATGGGGAATTCCCAGTTCCAGGGGGATTTTGGGATCAGGAATTCCCAGTTCCAGGGGGATTTTGGGATCAGGAATTCCCAGTTCCAGGGGATTTTGGGATCAGGACTGGGCGGATCCCGGCCCCTGCAGGGTTCAGGGTGGGAATTCCCGGGCTCCATCCCGGATTTTTCCCGTTGTTCCCAAGGCCGTGGGGATTCCCCCCTGGAGCAGGAATTCCACTCAGCCGTGGGGGGAGGGGCGGCACGGAGCCCCCCCAGCCCCCGCTCGTCCCCGCGCTCGCCCGGTGAGTACCCGAGAACGGCCCCAAAACGGACCCAAAAGGGCCCAAACAGCCCCAAAATATCCCCCAGAATGGCCCCAAAATATCCCCCAGAATGGGCCCAAAACGGACCCAAAATATCCCCCAGAATGGCCCCAAAATGGCCCCAGGACGGCCCCAAAATGGCCCCAAAACAGGCCCAGAATGGCCCCAAAACGGCCCCAAAATATCCGCCAGAATGGCCCCAAAACAGCCCCAGAATGGCCCCAAAACGGACACAAAATGGCCCCAAAATATCCCCCTAAACGGCCCCAGAATGGCCCCAATATGGTCACAAAATGGCCCCAAAATGGCCCCAAAATGGTCCCAGAATGCCCCAAAACGGCCCCAAAATGGACCCAGGATGGCCCCAAAAGGGCCCAAAACAGCCCCAAAACAGGCCCAGAATGGCCCCAAAATATCCCCAGAACGGCCCCAAAATGGTCACAAAATATCCCCAAAATGGCCCCAGAATGGCCCCAGAAAGGCCCCGAAACTGCCCCAGAATGGCCCCGAAACGGCCCCAAAATGGTCCCAGAACGGCCCCGAAACGGCCCCAGAATGGTCCCAAAATGGTCCCAGGATGGTCCCAAAATGGCCCCAAAATGGTCCCAGAATGGTCCCAGGATGGCCCCAGAATGGCCCCAGAATGGCCCCAAAATATCCCCCAGAATGGCCCCAAAACAGCCCCAAAATGGTCCCAGAATGGCCCCGAAATGGCCCCAAAACAGCCCCAGAATGGCCCCAAAACAGCCCCAGAATGGCCCCAGAATGGCCCCAAAACAGCCCCAGAATGGCCCCAAAACAGCCCCAAAACAGCCCCAGAATGGCCCCAAAACAGCCCCAGAATGGCCCCAGAATGGCCCCAAAACAGCCCCAGAATGCCCCAAAACAGCCCCAGGATGGCCCCAAAATATCCCCAGAATGGCCCCAAAATGGCCCCAGAATGGCCCCAAAAGGGCCCCAGGATGGCCCCAGAATGGCCCCGAAACGGCCCCAGAATGGCCCCAAAATGGCCCCAGAATGGCCCCAAAATGGTCACAAAATATCCCCAAAATGGCCCCAGAATGGCCCCAAAATGGCCCAAAACAGCCCCAAAATGGTCCCAGAATGGCCCCACAATATCCCCCAGAATGGTCCCAGAATGGCCCCAGAATGGTCCCAGGATGGCCCCAAAATATCCCCAGAATGGCCCCAAAATGGCCCCAAACAGCCCCAGAATGGCCCCAAAAGGGCCCTAGGATGGCCCCAGAATGGCCCCAAAATGGTCCCAGAACGGCCCCGAAACGGCCCCAAGATGGTCCCAGGATGGTCCCAGAATGGCCCCAAAATGGCCCCAGAACGGCCCCAGAATGGTCCCAAAATGGCCCCAAAATGGTCCCAGGATGGTCCCAGAATGGCCCCAAAATGGCCCCAGAACGGCCCCGAAACGGCCCCAAAATGGTCCCAAAATGGTCCCAAAACAGCCCCAAAACGGCCCCAAAACAGCCCCAGAATGGCCCCAAAATGGCCCCCAAATGGTCCCAAAATGGCCCCAGAACGGCCCCAGAATGGCCCCAAAATGGTCCCAAAATGGCCCCAGATTATCCCCAAGATATCCCCAGAATATTCCAAAGATATTACCAAAATATTGCTGGAATATTCCCAAAATATTCCCAAAATATCCCCGAAATATTCCCAAAATATTCCCAGAATATTCCAAAGATATCCCCAAATATCCCAAATTCTGGGTGGGATCGATCCCAAACTGGGATTGGAATGGGATCAACCCCAAACTCCAGAATTTCAATCCCAAATTCTGGGATTTCAGTCCCAAACTGGGATTGGGATGGAATCAATTCCAAGATCCAGGATTGGAATGGGATCAATCCCAAATTCTGGGATTTCAATCCCAAACTCCAGGGATTGGGGTGGGATCAATCCCAAAATCCAGGATTGCAATCAATCCCAAATTCTGGGATTTCAATCCCAAACTTCAGGACTGAGATGGGATCAATCCCAAATTCTGGGATTTCAGTCCCAAATTTTGGGATTGGGATGGGATCAGTCCCAAATTCTGGGATTTCAGTCCCAAACTCCAGGATTTCAATCCCAAATTCTGGGATTTCAGTCCCAAATGGGATTGGGATGGGATCACAGTCCCAAATTCTGGGATTTCAATCCCAAGCTCCAGGACTGAGATGGGATCAATCCCAAATTCTGGGATTTCAACCCCAAACCTCAGGATTTCAATCCCAAATTCTGGGATTGGGATGGGATCGATCCCAAATTTTGGGATTTCAATCCCAAACTCCAGGACTGAAATGGGATCAACCCCAAACTCCAGGACTGAAATGGGATCAATCCCAAATTCTGGGATTTCAGTCCCAAATGGGATTGGGATAGGATCAATCCCAAATTCGGGGATTTTGGGAGCAGAATCCCCTGGAATTCTCTGGGAATTCTCTCCCCCCCCTCCTTTTCCCCCCCATTTTTCCTGGAGGAGCCCAGGAATCCCTGGAATCCCCACATCCCACAGGGAGGGAGGCCCTGGGGGAACCCTCTGGAATGTGCAAAACCCTTGGAATTCCCCTCAATCCTTTTCCCAAATCCCCTTTTTGTCCCTGGGAGCTCTGGAACTGCAGCATTCCAAGGGGTGGCGCCTCTGGAATGTGGGAATTCTTTGGGAATTCTTTGGGAATTCTTTGGGAATTCTTTGGGAATTTTTTATTTCCCATTTTTTTTTTTTCCCCTCCCTCCTTTCTGTCCCGGAGGAGCTCTGGAATCTCAGCATTCCAGAGGGAGCCGCTGGAATGTGGGACAATCCCTGTGGAATGTGACCCCTCCCGAATTCCCGGGAATTCCAACGGGGCGGGAGAGGGGGAAGAATTCCCGAAAAAAAAAGTGGGAATGGTGCCAGGAGGGCAGGGGGAGGAGCCCAGACAGAATTCCAGGGAAAAACGGCGGGGGAGGAATCCCAGCCCTGATCCCAAATCCCAGCCCTGATCCCAAATCCCCTCCCTGATCCCAAATCCCTCCCTGATCCCAAATCCCTGCCCTGACCCAAAATCCCTGCCCTGATCCCAAATCCCCTCCCTGATCCCAAATCCCCTCCCTGATCCCAAATCCCTGCCCTGATCCCAAATCCCTGCCCTGATCCCAAATCCCCTCCCTGATCCCAAATCCCCGCCCTGATCCCAAATCCCTGCCCTGATCCCAAATCCCCTCCCTGATCCCAAATCCCTGCCCTGATCCCAAATCCCCTCCCTGATCCCAAATCCCTTCCCTGATCCCAAATCCCAGCCCTGATCCCAAATCCCTGCCCTGATCCCAAATCCCTTCCCTGATCCCAAATCCCCTCCCTGATCCCAAATCCCTCCCTGATCCCAAATCCCAGCCCTGATCCCAAATCCTCTCCCTGATCCCAAATCCCTCCCTGATCCCAAATCCCAGCCCTGATCCCAAATCCCCTTCCTGATCCCAAATCCCCTCCCTGAATCCGTTTCCCCATCCCATTTTCCCCTCTCCCCATCCCATTTTTCCCCATTTTCCTCTCCCCTGATCCCATTTCCCCTCTCCTGACCCCGTTTTTTCCCATTCCCCATCCCATTTTTCCCCATTTTCCCTCTCCCAATCTCATTTCCCCTCTCCCTGCCCCATTTTCCCCTCTCCTGATCCCATTTTTCCCTCTCCCAATCCCATTTTCCACTCTCCCCATCCCATTTTTCCCCATTTTCCCCATTCCCTGCCCCATTTTCCCCGCCCCATTTCCCGTCTCCTGATCCCATTTTCCCCATTTTCCCCTCTCCCTGCCCCATTTCCCCTCTCCTGATCCCATTTTCCCTCTCCCAATCCCATTTTCCCCTCTCCTGATCCCATTTTTCCCCTTTTTCCCCTCTTCCCATCTCGTTCTTCCCATTCCCTGCCCCATCTTCCCCTCTCCCCATCCCATTTTTCCCCATTTTCCCTCTCCCCACCCCATTTCCCCTCTCCCTGCCCCATTTTCCCTCTTCCCACCCCATTTTCCCCTCTCCCTGCCCCATTTTCCCTTCTCCCCATCCCATTTTTCCCATTTTCCCATTCCCCATCCCATTTTCCCCATTTTCCCCTCTCCCTGCCCCATTTTCCCCTCTCCCAATCCCATTTCCCCTCTCCTGATCCCATTTTTCCCCATTTTTCCCCTCTCCCTGCCCTATTTCCCCTCTCCCCATCCCATTTTCCCCTCTCCTGATCCCATTTTTCCCCATTTCCCCCCATTCCCCACCCCATTTTCCCTCTCCTGACCCCATTTTCCCTGACCCCATTTTCCACTCTCCCCATCCCATTTTTCCCCATTTTCCCCATTCCCTGCCCCATTTTCCCTCTCCTGACCCCATTTTCCCCTCTCCCCATCCCATTTTCCCCGATCCCATTTCCCCCTCTCCTGACCCCTTTTTCCCTTCTCCTGATCCCATTTTCCGCATTTTCCCCTCTCCTGATCCCATTTTTCCCCTTTTTCCCCTCTTCCCATCTCGTTTTTCCCATTCCCCACCCCATTTTCCCCTCTCCCTGCCCCATTTCCCCTCTCCCCACCCCATTTTCCCCTCTCCCCACCCCATTTTCCCCTCTCCTGACCCCATTTTCCCTGATCCCATTTCCCCTCTCCCTGCCCCATTTTCCCCATTCCCTGCCCCATTTTCCCTGCCCCATTTCCCCTCTCCCCATCCCATTTTCCGCATTTCCCCCCATTCCCCATCCCATTTTCCCCTCTCCTGCCCCATTCTCCCCCCTCTCCCCACCCCGTTCCCCTCTCCTGACCCCGTTTTGCCGTTCCCAGCCAATTCCATCAAGGTGGAGATGTCCTCGGACGAGGAGTCCCAGGGCCGGCCGCTGTCCCAGGAGGGCCGGGAGGGGCTCCCGGAGGGGTCCCCGCTGCCCGAGCCCTTCCCGGAGCCTTTCCCGGAGCCGCACTCGCCGGGCGGGATCCGCCTGCCCAACGGCAAACTCAAATGTGACGTGTGCGGCATGGTCTGCATCGGGCCCAACGTGCTCATGGTGCACAAGCGCAGCCACACCGGTGAGGAAAACAGCAAAAATGGGGAAAAACGGGAAAAAATGGGGTGAAAATGGCCAAAAACGGGGAAAAAATGGGAGTTATGGGGATTTGGGCTGCATCGGGCCCAACGTGCTCATGGTGCACAAGCGCAGCCACACCGGTGAGGGGACGGGGGAAAACGGGAAAAAACGGGGAAAAACGGGGAAAAAATGGGAAAAAACGGGGGGAAAATGGGAAAAAATGGGGTGAAAATGGCCAAAAATGGGATTTGGGCTGCATCGGGCCCAACGTGCTCATGGTGCACAAGCGCAGCCACACCGGTGAGGGAATGGGAAAAATGGGGAAAAATGGGAAAAAATGGGGCAAAAACGGGGCGAAAATGGCCAAAAATGGGAAAAAATGGGGAAAAAATGGCCAAAAATGGGAAAAAACGGGGCAAAAATGGTCAAAAATGGGATTGGGCTGCATCGGGCCCAATGTGCTCATGGTGCACAAGCGCAGCCACAGTGGTGAGGGAATGGGGGGAAATGGGAAAAATGGGAAAAAACGGGGAAAAAACGGGAAAAAACGGGGAAAAAATGGCCAAAAATGGGAAAAAATGGGGCGAAAATGGCCAAAAACGGGAAAAAACGGGGGAAAAATGGGGCAAAAATGGCCAAAAATGGGAAAAAACGGGGCGAAAATGGCCAAAAATGGGATTGGGCTGCATCGGGCCCAACGTGCTCATGGTGCACAAGCGCAGCCACACCGGTGAGGGAATGGGGCAAAACCCAACAAAAATGGGAAAAAACGGGAAAAAACGGGGATAAAATGGCCAAAAATGGGAAAAAACGGGGCAAAAATGGTCAAAAATGGGATTGGGCTGCATCGGGCCCAACGTGCTCATGGTGCACAAGCGCAGCCACAGCAGTGAGAAAATGGGGGGAAACGGGAAAAAATGGGAAAAAACAGGGAAAAAATGGGAAAAAACGGGGAAAAAATGGGAAAAAACGGGGCGAAAATGGCCAAAAATGGGATTTGGGCTGCATCAGGCCCAACGTGCTCATGGTGCACAAGCGCAGCCACAGCGGTGAGAAAACGGGGAGAAAATGGGGAAAAAAATGGGGAAAAATGGGGAAAAAAATGGGAATTTTGAGGAAAAAATGGGAATTTTGGGTTTTCCAGGAGAACGCCCCTTCCAGTGCCAGCAGTGCAGGTTTGGGGTTAAATTTGGGATTTTTTTGGGGTTTCCAGGAGAATGCCCCTTCCAGTGCCAGATTTGGGGTTAAATCTGTGGGGTTTTCTTTTGGGATTTTCATGTTTGGGGTTAAATTTGGGGTTAAATTTGGGGTTTTTTTGGGGTTTTCCAGGAGAACGGCCCTTCCAGTGCCAGCAGTGCAGGTTTATGGTTAAATTTGGGGTTAAATTTGGGGTTAAATTTGGGGTTTTTTTGGGATTTCCAGGAGAACGCCCCTTCCAGTGCCAGCAGTGCTGATTTGGGGTTAAATTTGGGATTTTTTTGGGGTTTCCAGGAGAACGGCCCTTCCAGTGCCAGCAGTGCAGGTTTGGGGTTAAATTTGGGGTTAAATTTGGGATTTTTTTGGGATTTCCAGGAGAACGCCCCTTCCAGTGCCAGCAGTGCTGATTTGGGGTTAAATTTGGGGTTAAATTTGGGATTTTTTTGGGGTTTTCAGGAGAACGGCCCTTCCAGTGCCAGCAGTGCAGCTTTATGGTTAAATCTGTGGGGTTTTTTTGGGGTTTTTCAGGAGAACGCCCCTTCCAGTGCTGATTTGGGGTTAAATTTGGGGTTTTTTTGGGGTCTTTCCAGGAGAACGGCCCTTCCAGTGCCAGCAGTGCTGATTTGGGGTTAAATCTATGGGGTTTTCTTTTGGGATTTTCAGGTTTATGGTTAAATTTGGGGTTAAATTTGGGATTTTTTTGGGGTTTTTCCAGGAGAACGGCCCTTCCAGTGCCAGCAGTGCAGGTTTATGGTTAAATTTGGGGTTAAATTTGGGATTTTTTTGGGATTTCCAGGAGAACGGCCCTTCCAGTGCCAGCAGTGCTGATTTGGGGTTAAATTTGGGGTTAAATTTGGGATTTTTTTGGGGTTTCCAGGAGAACGGCCCTTCCAGTGCCAGCAGTGTGGGTTTATGGTTAAATCTGTGGGGTTTTTTTGGGGTTTTTCAGGAGAACGCCCCTTCCAGTGCTGATTTGGGGTTAAATCTATGGGGTTTTCTTTTGGGATTTTCAGGTTTGGGGTTAAATCTGTGGGGTTTTTTTGGGATTTCCAGGAGAACGCCCCTTCCAGTGCCAGCAGTGCTGATTTGGGGTTAAATTTGGGGTTAAATTTGGGGTTTTTTTGGGGTTTTCAGAACGGCCCTTCCAGTGCCAGCAGTGCAGCTTTATGGTTAAATCTGTGGGGTTTTTTTGGGGTTTTTCAGGAGAACGCCCCTTCCAGTGCTGATTTGGGGTTAAATTTGGGGTTTTTTTGGGATTTCCAGGAGAACGCCCCTTCCAGTGCCAGCAGTGCTGATTTGGGGTTAAATTTGGGGTTTTTTTGGGATTTCCAGGAGAACGGCCCTTCCAGTGCCAGCAGTGCAGGTTTGGGGTTAAATTTGGGATTTTTTTGGGGTTTCCAGGAGAACGCCCCTTCCAGTGCCAGCAGTGCTGATTTGGGGTTAAATCTATGGGGTTTTCTTTTGGGATTTTCAGGTTTATGGTTAAATTTGGGGTTAAATTTGGGATTTTTTTGGGATTTCCAGGAGAACGGCCCTTCCAGTGCCAGCAGTGCGGCGCCTCCTTCACGCAGAAGGGGAACCTGCTGCGCCACATCAAGCTGCACTCGGGGGAGAAACCCTTCAAGTGCCCCTTCTGCTCCTACGCCTGCCGGCGCCGCGACGCCCTCAGCGGGCACCTGCGCACACACTCCGGTGAGGGAGGGAACGGGGCGGGAACGGGGTGGGGATGGGGTGGGGATGGGGTGGGGATGGGGTGGGGATGGTGGGAATGGTGGGAACGGGGTGGGAATGGGATGGGAATGGGATGGGAGTGCTCCGGCGCCGCGACGCCCTCAGCGGGCACCTGCGCACACACTCCGGTGAGGGAGGGAACGGGGCGGGAATGCTGGGAATGGGGTGGGAATGGGGTGGGGATGGGGTGGGGATGGGGTGGGGATGGGGTGGGGATGGGGTGGGGATGGGGTGGGGATGGTGGGAATGGGGTGGGGATGGTGGGAATGGGGTGGGAGTGTTGGGAGTGGGGTTGGGGATAGGGTGGGAACGGGGTGGGGATGCTGGGAATGGTGGGAATGGGGTGGGAACGGGGTGGGAATGAGGTGGGAATGGTGGGAATGAGGTGGGAATGGTGGGAATGAGGTGGGGAAGGGGTGGGGATGGGGCAGGAATGGTGGGAATGAGGTGGGGAAGGGGTGGGGATGGGGCAGGAATGGTGGGGATGGGGTGGGAATGGGGTGGGAACAGGCAGGGAATGGGGTGGGAATGGGGTGGGAATGGGGTGGGAATGGTGGGAACAGGGTGGGAGTGCTGGGAATGGGCTGGGAATGGTGGGAATGGGGTGGGAACGGGGTGGGAACAGGCCGGGAACAGGGTGGGATGGGGTGGGAATATTGGGAGTGGGGTTGGGGATGGTGAGGATGGAGTTGGGAATGTTGGGAGTGGGGTGGGAATGGGGTTGGGGATGTTGGGGATGGGTTGGATGGGCTTGGGAATGGGGTTGAGAATGGTGGGAATGGGTTGGGGATGGGGTTGGGGATGTTGGGAGTGGGTTGGGAATGGGGGTGGGGATGGGGATGGGGTTAGGAATGTTTGGGATGGTGGGGATGGGTTGGGAATGGGGTGGGAGTGCTGGGAATGGGGTTGAGAATGTTGGGAATGGGGTTGGGAATGTTGGGGATAGGTTGGGAATGTTGGGGATAGGTTGGGAATGGGTTGGATGGGGTTGGGAATGTTTGGGATTGGATTTGGGATGGTGAGGATGGGGTTGGGTATGGGGTTGGGAATGGTGGGAATGGGGTTGGGGATGTTGGGAAAGGGGTTGGGAATGTTTGGGATGGGTTGGGGATGGTGGGGATGATGGGAATGGGGTTGGGAATGTTGGGAATGTTGGGGATTGGGGTTGGGAGTGGGGTTGGGGATGTTGGGAATGTTGGGGATGTTGGGAATGTTGGGAATGTTGGGAATGTTGGGAATGTTGGGAATGTTGGGAATGTTGGGAGTGGGGGATAATGGCCGTGCTTTGGTGGGAAGGGGTCCCACTGTTGGTTCAGGGTGGTTTCTTGGGCTTCACAGGGGAATTCTTGGGTTTTTCCAAGGGTGGAGAGCAGTGGGAAACGGGAGGGGAAATCCTAAAGAAACGCAGTTCTCCAAATCCCAGATCCCAAATCCCAAATCCTGATTTCCAAATCCCAAATCCTCATCCCATGTCCTTTCCCCATTCCCATTCCCCATTTTCTCCCCGACCGTGGGCAAACCCTACAGGTGCAGCTCACACTGGGAGACCCTGGGTCCCAAATCCCAAATCCCAAATCCTGATTTCCAAATCCCAAATCCTCATCCCATGTCCCTTTCCCTGTTGCCATTCTCATCCCCAGCTGTGGGCAAACCCTACAAGTGCAGCTCACACTGGGAGACCCTGGGTCCCAAATCCCAAATCCTGACTTCCAAACCCCAAATCCTGATTTCCAAACCCCAAATCCTGATCCCATGCCCTGTTTTTCCCCAGTTTCCTCCCCGACCGTGGGCAAACCCTACAAGTGCAGCTCGTGTGGCCGCAGCTACAAACAGCAGAGCAGCCTGGAGGAGCACAGGGAGCGCTGCCACGGCTTCCTGCAGAGGGACAGCCCTGCACAGACAGGTGGGTCTGGGAAAACAACACAAAAATCCCACAAAAATCCTGGAAAATCCTGGAAAATCTGGGAAAATTCCAGATCCCAAAGCCCCAGGGACTGGGAATGGGGAATTGGGATCCCAAATCCACGGGCACAGGGAGCGCTGCAGAGGGAGAGCCCTGCACAGACAGGTGGGTCTGGGAATCCTGGAAAAATCCCAGAAAAATCCTGGAGAAATCATGGGAAAATCCCAGGAAAATCCCAGGAAAATCCCGGAGAAATCCCAGGAAAATCCCAGGAAAATCCCGGAGAAATCCCAGAGAAATCCCAGAAAAATCCCAGGAAAATCCCACAAAAATCGCACAAAAATCCGGGAAAAGTCCTGGGAAAATCACAGAAAAATTCCAGGAAAATCCCGGAGAAATACCGAGAAAATCCCAGGGAAATCCCTGGAAAAATCCCACAAAAATTCCAGATCTCAAAGCCCCAGGGACAGGGAATGGGGAATTGGGATCCCAAATCCACGGGCACAGGGAGCGCTGCAGAGGGACAGCCCTGCACAGACAGGTGGGTCTGGGAAAACACCACAAAAATCCTGGAAAAGTCCTGGAAAAATCCCACAAAAATCCGGGAAAAGTCCTGGAAAAATCACAGAAAAATCCGGGAAAAGTCCTGGAAAAATCCCACAAAAATCCGGGAAAAGTCCTGGAAAAATCACAGAAAAATTCCAGGAACATCCTGGAGAAATCCAAGAGAAATACTGGGAAAATCCCAGGAAAATCATGGAAAAATCCCACAAAAATCCCACCAAAATCCAGGAAAAGTCCTGGAAAAATCACAGAAAAATCCCGGAGAAATCCCAAGAAAATACCAAGAAAATCCCAGGAAAATCCCACAAAAATCCCAGGGAAAAATCACAGAAAAATCCCAGAGAAATCACGAAAAAATCGTGGAAAAATCCAAGGAAAATCCCACAAAAATCCCAGATCCCAAACCCCCAGGGACAGGGAATGGGGTGGGAATGGGGAATTGGGATCCCAAATCCACGGATGAAGGAGCCTCCAATGGAAAACCCTGCACAAACAGGTGGGTCTGGAAATGCTGGAAAATCCTGGAAAAATCCCAGGGAAATCCTGGAAAAATCTCAGAAAAAAATCAACGAAAAATCTGGAAGAAATCCTGGGAAAATCCCAGGAAAATCCTGGAAAATTCCCAGGGAAATCCTGGAAAAATCCCAGGGAAATCAATGAAAAATCCTGAAGAAATCCTGGGAAAATCCCAGGAAAATCCTGGAAAATTCCCAGGGAAATCCCAAAGAAATTCTGGGAAAATCCCAGGGAAATCCTGGAAAAATCCCAGGGAAATGAATGAAAAATCCTGAAAAAACCCCGGGAAAATCCCAGGAAAATCCTGAAGAAATTCTAGGGAAATCCTGGAAAAATCCCAGGGAAATCCTGGAAAAATCCTGAAGAAACCCCGGGAAAATCCCAGGAAAATCCTGGAAAATTCCCAGGGAAATCCCAAAGAAATTCTGGGAAAATCCCAGGGAAATCCTGGAAAAATCCTGAAGAAATTCTGGTAAAAGTCCCAGGGAAATCCTGGAAAATTCCCAGGGAAATCAATGAAAAATCCTGAAGAAATCCTGGGAAAATCCCAGGAAAATCCTGAAGAAATTCCCAGGGAAATCCCAAAGAAATTCTGGGAAAATCCCAGGGAAATCCTGGAAAAATCCTGAAGAAATTCTGGTAAAAGTCCCAGGGAAATCCTGGAAAATTCCCAGGGAAATCAATGAAAAATCCTGAAGAAATCCTGGGAAAATCCCAGGAAAATCCTGAAGAAATTCTGGGAAAATCCCAGGAAAATCCTGGAAAATTCCCAGGGAAATCCTGGAAAATTCCCAGGGAAATCCCAAAGAAATTCTGGGAAAATCCCAGGGAAAATCCTGGAAAAATCCCAGGGAAATCAATGAAAAATCCTGAAGAAATCCTGGGAAAATCCTGAAGAAACCCCAGGAAAATCCCACAAAAATCCTGGATCCGAAACCCCTGGGGACCAGAACTGGGGTGGGAATGTGACCCCGAATCCCTGGGAAAGGGTCGGGAATGTGACCCCAAATCCATGGAAATGTTTGGGAATGTGACCCCAAATCCATGGAAATGTTTGGGAATGTGACCCCAAATCCCTGGGAAGGTTTGGGAATGTGACCCCAAACCCATGGAAATGTTTGGGAATGTGACCCCAAATCCCTGGGAAGGTTTGGGAAGTGTTGGGATCGTGCTCCCGGTGCCGTGACCCCACAGCAGATCCCAAATCCCTGAGGCCAAACCCCATTCCCAGAACTTCCCAGAGCCTTTTCCAGCCTTGGGAGCTGCAGGAAAGCAGAATTTTCCTGGAAAAAGCCAAAATTGGGGCATTCCCGGGCCTCTGGAACCACTGGGATATTTAGGATCAGGGCCCGTTTCAGAGCAAAAATCCCAAAAATTGGGATTTTTGGGAATATCCCAAATTGGGATTCCCAGGACCAGGGCCCATTTCAAAGCAGGATTTTTGGGAATATTCCCCATTGGGATTCCCAGGATCAGGGCCCATTTCAGAATGGGATTTTTGGGAATATTCCCCATTAGAATTCCCAGGATCAAGGCCCATTTCAAAGCAGGATTTTTGGGAATATCCCAAATTGGGATTCCCAGGATCAGGGCCCATTTCAGAATGGGATTTTTGGGAATATCCCAAATTGGGATTCCCAGGATCAGGGCCCATTTCAGAATGGGATTTTTGGGAATATCCCAAATTGGGGTTCCCAGGATCAGGGCCCATTTCAGAGCAGGATTTTGGGAATATCCCAAATTGGGGTTCCCCGGATCAGGGCCCATTTCAGAGTGGGATTTTTGGGAACATTCCCCACTGGGATTTTGAGGATTAGGGGCCATTTCAGAGCAGGATTTTTGGGAATATCCCAAATTGGGATTCCCAGGATCAGGGCCCATTTCAGAGTGGGATTTTTGGGAACATTCCCCACTGGGATTCCCAGGATCAGGGCCCATTCCTGATTGGGATTTTTAGGATCAGGGCCCAGTCCTGACCAGAATCCCCTGGTCCAGCATTCATTTCAGAGCAGGATTTTTAGGATCAGGGCCCATTCCAGACCAAGATTTTTAATATCAGGGCTCATTCCTGACCAGGATTTTTAGGATCAGGAACTATTCCTGACCAGGATTTTTAGGATCAGGGACCATTCCCGAGCAGGATTTCTGGGATCAGTGACCATTCCTGACCACAATCCCCTGTCTCAGGGGCCATTCCAGACCAGGATTTTTTGGGACCAGGATTTTTAGGATCAGGGCCCATTCCCGATTGGAATCCAGGGGCCATTTCAGAGCAGGATTTTTAGGATCAGGGCCCATTCCTGACCAGGATTTTTAGGATCAGGGACTGTTCCTGACCAGGATTTTTAGGATCAGGGCCCATTCCTGAGCAGAATATTTAGGATCAGGGCCCATTCCTGACCAGGATTTTTAGGATCAGGGCCCATTCCTGAGCAGGATTTTTAGGATCAGGGGCTGTTCCTGACCAGGATTTTTAATATCAGGGCCAGCCCTGACCAGGATTTTTAGGATCAGGGGCTGTTCCTGACCAGGATTTTTAGGATCAGGGACCATTCCCAAGCAGGATTTCTGGGATCAGTGACCATTCCTGACCACAATCCCCTGGCTCAGGGGCCATTCCAGACCAGGAGTTTTTGGGACCAGGATTTTTAGGATCAGGGCCCATTCCTGACCAGGATTTTTAGGATCAGGGCCCATTCCCGATTGGAATCCAGGGGCCATTTCAGAGCAGGATTTTTAGGATCGGGGACTATTCCTGACCAGGATTTTTAGGATCAGGGACCATTCCAGACCAGGATTTCTGGGATCAGGGCCCATTCCAGACCAGGATTTCTGGGATCAGGGCCCATTCCAGACCAGGATTTCTGGGATCAGGGCCCATTCCAGACCAGGATTTCTGGGATCAGGGCCCATTCCTGACCAGGATTTTTAGGATCAGGGCCCATTCCTGACCAGGATTTTTCGGATCAGGGCCCATTCCTGACCAGGATTTTTAGGATCAGGGCCCATTCCTGACCAGGATTTTTAGGATCAGGGCCCATTCCTGAGCAGGATTTTTAGGATCAGGGCCATTCCTGAGCAGGATTTTTAGGATCAGGGCCCATTCCCGATTGGAATCCAGGGGCCATTTCAGAGCAGCATTTCCGGCACCAGTGACCATCCCCAGCCGGAATCCCCGGGCTCAGGGGCCATTCCCAACCCGGATTTTTACACTCCGTGCCCATTCCCCGGCAGAATTTTTAAGCTCAGTGCCCACCCCCAGCTCAGGCCCCATCCCCAGCCGCTTTTCCCCCGGGGGCCATGGCGGGGCCGGCGGAACAATCGCAGGCCTGAAGCCGCCTCCTCTCCCCCCCTCACCGCGGCAGGAGCGGGGCCCCGCTGGAAGCAGGAGGGATCCGGGAGCCGCGGGGACACGCACGGGGTAAGCTCGGGCTCCGGCAGCCGCTCCCAGGGGCCCTCCCAGCCCGCAGCTCCCGCCCCGCTCATCCCGGGATTTTTTTTTTTTTTTTTTTTTTTTTTTTTTTTTTTTTTTTTTTCCCTCTTTGTTTGCGTTCTGCAGGAGAGGAAATCCGGGAGCTGGACATGGTGCCTGAGGCGTTGCTGCACCCTGAGCGCCCCACCTTTATCGAGCGGTTGGCAGGGAGCTTCACCAAGAGGAAACGATCCACGCCGCAGAAATTTGTGGGTAAGGAAAAGATGGAAATGATGGGAAAATGGAAAAAATTCCCTCGGCGGGAAGTGAGGGGCGGCCTCAGGGACGGCCGGGTGTGAGGAGGGGGGGGAGCGGCGCGGGAAGGGGAATCCCCTCACAAAAGCCTCAAATTAACAAAAAACAGTTCAAGTAGAAAAATATAAAGTCAAATTAAAAGAAAAACAACTCATTTAAAAAAATAATTAAAATTTCCCCTCACATTAAAAAAAAAAATAACCGCTTACATGAAAAAAATGCCCGTAAATTAACCAAAAAAATCCTCAAATCAACAAAAATACGGAGGAAATGCTCCAAGCCGCAGAAATTTGTGGGTAAAGAAAGGATGGAAATGATGGGAAAATGGAAAAAATTCCCTCGGCGGGAAGTGAGGGGCGGCCTCAGGGACGGCCGGGTGTGAGGGGGGGGGGGAGCGGCGCGGGAAGGGGAATCCCCACACAAAAGCCTCAAATTAACCAAAAACAGTTCAAATAGAAAAATATAAAGTCAAATTAAAAGCAACTCATTAAAAAAAAATTTAAAATTTCCCCTCACATTAAAAAAAAAAAAATAACCGCTTACATGAAAAAAATACCCGTAAATTAACCAAAAAAAAATTTCCTCAAATCAACAAAAACACAGAGGAAATGCTCCAAGCCGCAGAAATTTGTGGGTAAGGAAAAGATGGAAATGATGGGAAAATGGAAAAAATTCCCTCGGCGGGAAGTGAGGGGCGGCCTCAGGGACGGCCGGGTGTGAGGAGGGGGGGGAGCGGCGCGGGAAGGGGAATCCCCTCACAAAAGCCTCAAATTAACAAAAAACAGTTCAAGTAGAAAAATATAAAGTCAAATTAGAAGAAAAACAACTCATTTAAAAAAATAATTAAAATTTCCCCTCACATTAAAAAAAAAAATAACCGCTTACATGAAAAAAATGCCCGTAAATTAACAAAAAAAATCCTCAAATCAACAAAAATACGGAGGAAATGCTCCAAGCCGCAGAAATTTGTGGGTAAGGAAAAGATGGAAATGATGGGAAAATGGAAAAAATTCCCTCGGCGGGAAGTGAGGGGCGGCCTCAGGAACGGCCGGGTGGGGGGGGGGGGGGGG
This sequence comes from Agelaius tricolor, assembly GCF_023055355.1. Classification (NCBI taxonomy): domain Eukaryota; kingdom Metazoa; phylum Chordata; class Aves; order Passeriformes; family Icteridae; genus Agelaius; species Agelaius tricolor. The sequence goes on along the minus strand of NW_027269464.1, from coordinate 6,004 downwards.
GGGGGAGCGGCGCGGGAGCGGCGCGGGAAGGGGAATCCCCTCACAAAAGCTTCAAATTAAGGAAAAAACAGCTTAATTGAAAAATATAATATCAAATTAAAAGAAAACAACTCATTTAAAAAAATAATTAAAATTTCCCCTCACATTAAAAAAAAACAAAACGCTTACATGAAAAAAATACCCGTAAATTAACCAAAAAAATCCTCAAATCAACAAAAACACGGAGGAAATGCTCCAAGCCGCAGAAATTTGTGAGTAAGGAAAGGATGGAAATGATGGGAAAATGGAAAAAATTCCCCTCGGCGGAAGTGAGGGGCGGCCTCAGGGACGGCCGGGTGTGAGGGGGGGGGGGAGCGGCGCGGGAAGGGGAATCCCCACACAAAAGCCTCAAATTAACCAAAAACAGTTCAAATAGAAAAATATAAAGTCAAATTAAAAGCAACTCATTAAAAAAAAAATTAAAATTTCCCCTCACATTAAAAAAAAAAAAAATAACCGCTTACATGAAAAAAATACCCGTAAATTAACCAAAAAAAAATTTCCTCAAATCAACAAAAACACAGAGGAAATGCTCCAAGCCGCAGAAATTTGTGGGTAAGGAAAAGATGGAAATGATGGGAAAATGGAAAAAATTCCCTCGGCGGGAAGTGAGGGGCGGCCTCAGGGACGGCCGGGTGTGAGGAGGGGGGGGAGCGGCGCGGGAAGGGGAATCCCCACACAAAAGCCTCAAATTAACAAAAAACAGTTTAAATAGAAAAATTATAGTCAAATTAGAAGAAAAACAACTCATTTAAAAAAATAATTAAAATTTCCCCTCCCATTAAAAAAAATAAACGCTTACATGAAAAAAATGCCCGTAAATTAACCAAAAAAAATCCTCAAATCAACAAAAACACAGAGGAAATGCTCCAAGCCGCAGAAATTTGTGGGTAAGGAAAAGATGGAAATGATGGGAAAATGGAAAAAATTCCTCGGCGGGAAGTGAGGGGCGGCCTCAGGGATGGCCGGGTGTGAGGAGGGGGGGGAGCGGCGCGGGAAGGGGAATCCCCTCACAAAAGCTTCAAATTAAGGAAAAAACAGCTTAAATTGAAAAATATAATATCAAATTAAAAGAAAAGCAAGTAATTCTTAAAAAAGCCCTTTAATTAAAGAAATTTCCCCTCACATTTAAAAAAAAACCCTTAAATGTAAAAATACCAGCAAATTAACCAAAAAAAATCCTCAAATCAACAAAAATACGGAGGAAACGCTCCAAGCCGCAGAAATTTGTGGGTAAGGAAAAGATGGAAATGATGGGAAAATGGAAAAATTCCCTCGGCGGGAAGTGAGGGGCGGCCTCAGGGACGGCCGGGTGTGAGGAGGGGGGGGAGCGGCGCGGGAAGGGGAATCCCCTCACAAAAAGCTTCAAATTAACAAAAAACAGTTCAAATAGAAAAATATAGTCAAATTAGAAGAAAAACAACTCATTTAAAAAAAATAATTAAAATTTCCCCTCCCATTAAAAAAAATAAACGCTTACATGAAAAAAATGCCCGTAAATTAACCAAAAAAATCCTCAAATCAACAAAAACACAGAGGAAATGCTCCAAGCCGCAGAAATTTGTGGGTAAGGAAAAGATGGAAATGATGGGAAAATGGAAAAAATTCCCTTGGCGGGAAGTGAGGGGCGGCCTCAGGAACGGCCGGGTGGGGGGGGGGGGGGGGGGGGGTGGGGGAGCGGCGCGGGAAGGGGAATCCCCTCACAAAGGCCTCAGAATAGGTTTCAAATTAAGAAAAAACCGGCCAGAAATGAAAAATATAAATTTAAAATAAAAGAAAAGTAACACATTTTAAAAAGAAAAAAAAAATCAAAAAATTCCCTCACACACACCAAAAAAAAAAAAAAAAAAAAAATTAAAAAAACCCCCGCAAATTAACTAAAAAATCCTCATAATCAAAACCTGAGGGGAAATGCTCCAAGCTCCAGAAATTCCAGTGTGAGAAAAAGCTGGAAAAATTCCCCTGGCGGGAAGTGAGGGGCGGCCTCAGGGACGGCCGGGTGTGAGGGGGGAGCGGCGCGGGAAGGGGAATCCCCACACAAAAGCTTCAAATTAAGAAAAAAAACGGCTTAAATTGAAAAATATAATATCAAATTAAAAGAAAAGCAAGTAATTCTTAAAAAAAAAACTTTAATTAAAGAAATTTCCCCTCACATTTAAAAAAAAAAAACCCTTAAATGTAAAAATACCAGCAAATTAACTAAAAAAAAATCCTCAAATCAACAAAAACACAGAGGAAATGCTCCAAGCCGCAGAAATTTGTGGGTAAGGAAAAGATGAAATGATGGGAAAATGGAAAAAATTCCCTCGGCGGGAAGTGAGGGGCGGCCTCAGGGACGGCCGGGTGTGAGGGGGGAGTGGAATCCCCACACAAAAGCCTCAAAATGGGTCTCAAATTAACAAAAAAAGGGTCAAATTGAAAGATATATTCAAATTAAAAGCATCTCTTTAAAAAAAAACAACAACAAAAAATTTAATGTAAAAATTTTCCCCTCACATTTCAAAAAAACTCCTTAAATCCCCCACAAAGGCCTCGAATTAACAAAAAACCTGCTCAAATTGAAAATATAAATTCAAGCTAAAAGAAAAGCAACTGATTTTTTTTTAAACCCTTTAATTAAAGAAATTTCCCCTCACACTAAAAAAAAAACCCCTTAAATGAAAAAATATCTGCAAATTAACAAAAAACTCCTCAAATTAACAAAAAAACAGCTCGAGCTGAAAAATATAAATTCAAATCAAAAGGAAAGCAACTCATTTTTTAAAAAAAGCTTTAATTAAAGAAATTTCCCCTCACACTGAAGAAAACCCCTTTAATTTAAAAAATATCAGCAAAATTAACCAAAAAAACCACTTGAATTAACAAAAAACCCAGAGGAAATGCTCCAAGCCCCAGAAATTTGGGGGTAAAGACTGAAAAAGTTGGAAAAATTCCCCCTGGGAGATGTGGGGCAGGAAAGGGAATCCCTGCACACAAAGGCCTTCAAATGGGCCTCAAATTAACCAAAAACCTCCTCAAATTAATAAATAACTGGCTCAGATAAACAAAATATTCCTCAAATTAACAAAAAACCCCTCAAATTCAAAAATTAACCCCTCAAATATCAAAAATTAACCCCTCAAATTAAAGAATTCTGCCTTCAAATTAAAAACAAAAAAAACTTGATTTAAAGACAAACCCCTCAAAAGAAAAATACTTCTCAAATTAAAAACTTCTCAAATTACCAAAAAAATCTGTCAAATTAACAAAACCTCCTCAAAATTCAAAATTTCTCCCCTGGAAATAGAAATGAACCCCTTAAATTAAAAGAAGCCACTCGAATTAACAAAACATCCTCAAAATTAAAAAAATCACATCTTTGGGTGTCCTCATCCCACCCCAAGCCCTCTCAGTGATTTTTGGGGTGTCCTGAGGGTGTCCCCAACCCCTCTCAGTGATTTTGGGGTGTCCTGAGGGTGTCCCCAACCCCTCTCAGTGATTTTGGGGTGTCCTGAGGGTGTCCCCAACCCCTCTCTCAGTGATTTTGGGGTGTCCTGAGGGTGTCCCCAACCCCTCTCAGTGATTTTGGGGTGCCCTCATCCTGCTCCAAGCCCTCTCTCAGTGATTTTGGGGTGCCCTCATCTCACCCCATGCCCTTCTCTCTGATTTTGGGGTGCCCTGAGGGTGTCCCCAACCCCTCTCTCTGATTTCAGGGTGTCTCTATCCCACCCCAAGCCCTCTCTCTGATTTTGGGGTGCCCCTGACCTCTCTCTCAGTGACTTTAGAGTGTCTCCAACCCCTCTCAGTGATTTTGGGGTGCCCTCATCCCACTCCAAGCCCTCTCTCAGTGATTTTGGGGTGCCCTCATCTCACCCCATGCCCTTCTCTCTGATTTCGGGGTGCCCCTGAGGGTGTCCCCAACCCCTCTCTCTGTGACTTTGGGGTGTCCCCACTCCGTCTCTCTGATCTCAGGGTGTCCCTATCCCACCCCACTCCCTCTCTCCCATTTTGGGGTGTCCTGAGGGTGTCCCCAACTCCTCTCTCTGACTTTGGGGTGTCCCCACTCCCTCTGTTTGATTTCGGGGTGTCCCCAACTCCTCTCTCTGATTTCAGGGTGTCCCCCATTCCCTCTCCCTGATTTCGAGGTGTCCCCAACCCTTATCTTTGACTTTGAGGTGTCTCCACTCCCTCTCTGATTTCAAGGTGTCTCTATCCCACCCCACTCCCTCTCTCTGATTTTGGGGTGCCCTGAGGGTGTCCCCCACTCCCTCTCTCTTATTCCGGGGTGTCCCCAACCCCTCTTTCTGATTTCGGGGTCTCCTGAGGGTGTCCCCAACCCCTCTCTCTGACTTTGGGATGCCCCCTCTCCCCTCTCCCTGATTCCAGGGTGTCCCCAACTCCTCTCTCTGATTTTGGGGTGTCCCCATTCCCTCTCTCTGATTTCAGGGTGTCCCCACTCCCTCTCCCTGATTCTGGGGTGTCCCCACTCTGTCTCTCTGATTTCAGGGTGTCCCCCACTCCCTCTCTCTGATTTCGGGTGTCCCCATTCCCTCTCTTTGACTTAGGGGTGTCCCACTCCCTCTCTTTGATTTCGGGGTGCCCCCATCCCCTCTCTCTCATTTTGGGGTGCCCTGAGGGTGTCCCCAGCCCCTCTCTCTGATTCCGGGGTGTCCCCACTCTCTCTCCCTGATTCCGGGGTGTCCCCATTCCCTCTCTCTGATTCCGGGGTGTCCCCAACTCCTCTCTCTCATTTTGGGGTGCCCTGAGGGTGTCTCCAACTCCTCTCTTTGATTTCGGGGTGCCCCCTCTCCCTCTCTCTGATTTCGGGGTGCCCTGAGGGTGTCCCCACTCCCTCTCTCTGATTTCGAGGTGTCCCCAACTCCTCTCTTTGACTTTGGGGTGTCCCCAACTCCTCTCTCTGATTCTGGGGTGTCCCCATTCCCTCTCTCTGACTTTGGGGTGTCTCCACTCCCTCTCTTTGATTTTGGGGTGCCCCAACCCCTCTCTCTGATTTCGGGGTGTCCCCTCTCTCTCTCTCTGATTTTGGGGTGTCCCCTCTCCCTCCCTCTCTGTGATTTCGGGGTGCCCCCTCTCCCCACCCTGATAGCGGTGCCCTGGACAATGTTCATTTTATGTTAATTCTCGGGCTCTGAAGACGTCGGGCTTTGTGTTTTTTCAGATCCCTGCACCTGCCTAAGCAGAGAAACGATAGAATTGGTGGATGAGATGAACATTTAGTAATTAAACATAATTATTGTATAATCATAAAGAGAAACTATGGGCGAAATTGAAGGGGGAGCCAAGCTTGGCTGGAATCCATGAACACAATAGAACAAAATAAGTTTAATAATTCACATAAAAGCCACAAAACGATAGAAAATAAAACCATTTTCATCCCGAATGTGTGGCGGGGAGTCAGGTTTGGTTTGAGCACCCCCTGACACCCAGATCTCCTCACAAAAGCAGCCCCACAGAATTTTCACGGTTTCACTTTCCGAACCCCCCTCAGGCGAGAAGCAGATGCGCTTCGCCCTCTCGGAGCTGCCCTTCGATGTCAGCCCCGCTTTCGACAAGGACGTGGAGGTGGTTCCTGCCCGCGGGCACGCCCTGGACCCCTCCCTACGCCGGGCCCCCTGTCCCTGCTGGGCGCCGGGGACCCTCTGCGCCCGCTCCGCCTGGCCACCAACTGCATCACCGAGGTCACGCCGGTCATCAGCTCCGTGTACACGCAGATCCAGGCGCTGCCCGCCCGCCTCGAGCTGCCGCGGGGCCGCGATTCCTCCGAGGACGGCGCCGAGGGCATCCCGGTGATTTTCCCGCAGCCGCGCCGGTGCCGGTGAGGACCGCGGCGTCCCCGTCCAACGGCTGCCAGGACTCCACGGACACCGAGAGCATCCAGGAGGAGCGAGCGGGCGGCGGCAGCAGCCGCCACAGCCCCGCTTACGCCAAGGAGGAGCCCAAGGAGGAGCAGGAGGGGGCGGCGCGG